>NC_080423.1:111687631-111994049 GCF_029873635.1 Malania oleifera | reverse complement strand
TAAACCTAACCCTAAACCCTAAACCCTAAACCCTAAACCCTAAACCCTAAACCCTAAACCCTAAAGAGTCTGCTCTCCTTGTGTGCTTCTTTTTAAGAGTCGGTTTAGAACTTCCAACAAGAGCAAAGTAACATGGAGACTTAGGATCTCCTTATTTAATTTAACCTTATTTTTAATTGTTAAAATCGATCCTCCTTTATTGTTCCACGTTGGTCAACACTATCTTTTGGTATTGAATGACTGTAAATCTTTGTTCATTAATTATACATCTCCATTGTGGGGTTTCTCGCCCAATGTTAATATAATATGACTGCTCACCTCTTCTCAGTCATTACTCTTCTTTGAGCTTATAGAATTTCAATTAGTGCTTCATAATGCAATTACACTTCTTTTTATCCCTATATTAAATTTATTATATGTAATGGGTACTTCATTTGGTTTTGGGGAGACATTGCCACTAGGGGTGGTGGTGGTGGTGGTGATGCACTTATTTCCCTCGTACAAATTGTCCTCATTGCAAATTGAATTTATTTCTTAATTCTTTATTTTAAAGGGGATGAATTCTATTGGGATTTTCATTTTCATTTCTCTTAATTATAGGGAGTCATTGGAGCTCACCTCATTTGTTGGAGGATACTCTTCTTTCTAACTGGAGGGACATTTGGTAGTGGATTCTTAGTTCTTTGGGGGAGTACTCTTGCAAGCCTTTTTTTGAGCACTTTACCCATATATACATTTCCTTTCTGCTTTATCGTACTGTATGGAAGGGTGCAACCCTCTTGATGATTAAGGCTTTTAGTTGGTTAGTTGTTCTCATTAGAATGAACATTAACAATTTGTTGCAGTGTAAGAGGCCTTTAAAGGCTTTATCTCTGGACATATGACTCTATTTTTTGTTAGTTTAGATTGTTCTTTCACTTGTGCCTTTTGCTCCTTTTCATGGAGGGTCTTAAATACTTTATTTAGCCTATTCGTAGAGGGTTGGTGTGTTTGAAGTCCGTGAAAGATTTATTGGCTATCTCATTTTTAGCTTTTAGGATGGGTAAAGATGGGTTGGCATTGTGGAGGTGTTTGGTTTTTTGGGGGATTTGGTTTGAGAAGCATGTGTCATGAGAAAGAGGATGTCTTCACTTGTGGTATAGGATTTAATATTTAGCCTCGTCAGGTTTTGTAGTATGATATTCCAAAGGAGTTTCCTTTTCAAACCTTTTTCTTTGATAAAAAAAGGCTCTATTAGATAGAAGGGAACATACAGCATGCGGGGACAAGGAGCCCACTAAATAAAAACAAAACACTACCAAAGAAAAAATAAAAAAAGAAAGAAAACAAAAAACACTAGATGAAAAATCAAAACTAGACATTATTGACCAAGGAAACCCCTTCTCAAACCCTTTCCATCATAATTTACCTAGCTCTTAAAATTCTCTGATTCCCTTTAACCCTTCATCTTTCGACTTTTGCCACCATCCATGTGCCCTTCATTTCCTCCAATATCAGTCAACTTTAAATCCATTTTATCCAAAAGATCTTGATCTTCAAACTCCTTTTTAAGAATCTCCTCCACAGGTGTAATCAAAATTCCATCCTTGGGCTCTTATTGTTGACCAACCCATTCTTATAAAAAATAGATATCCCCTCCAAGCCTTCCAACCGGAGTGGATGAACACAAGATAAATCCTCAATTTCGTCACAAGAATCAGAAAGTCCACGATTTTGTCAAACTCACTGATATCATCACTTTTTCAGTCTAAAAAATCTCTCCATTTCACCTCTTTTTGTTTACTCGCCTCACTTGTACACTCAACCTCCTTCTTTGCATGAGAGGGGGTTTCCTTTTTCTTTTCTTTTTTTTCTAAAATAACATTTCATGATAGTCTTCCTTAATAGATTTGTGATTGACTCGCCAGAATTTTCTCTCTTATCTTTAAACACACTTCTTATATTTTGCACCCATGCAAGCCGCCTTTTGACAAACATAAACCTTGCTTCCCTAAAATCTATTAGAATTAAGACAAAACATATCAAATTTGCCGCCCAGGCTGCTTCTAATTTTTTACTCTTTTTCACCTCACCTCCTAATCCCTCTTTGAAACTTGTTGCATTTTGAACACCATGATCTTATTTCGAATCCAATATGCTAATATTATGCACTTGTTTCGAAGCTTGTTTTGTTCGATTCATAGCTTGGAGAGCTAAATACTGGGAATTGATTCCATTGTTGAAGGGTATAGAGTCCTTTTCAATACTTATCTTTCGAGTTCTTAGAATTGTAGTTTGGGCTTGCCCATTTTTGGGGTCTAGCAAGGAAGTACTTGGATCATCATTACCCCAAACATTAGGCTGACTATGCGATGGCCCTTTTGTCAATGGAACAACAAATAGCAAACTGCAAAGCAAAAGATTTCTTTCCGTACTTCGGCCCACAGTTATTTCATTATTTTTCAATTCATTATTTTGTACAGTTAGCATATATTTAGTTTACATATATAGGGCTTAATAGATTATAGTTTACATGTATAGGGCTAGAATCATGCTAGACCTTATGCTGAAATGTGGAAAAGAAAATTGAATATTCCACTGACATATGAAAAAGATTACATTCCCTTTCAATAGATGATAATTCTCATCTAATTACTAGGGATATTTACAACCAACTGAAAATAGAATATCCTATTTAAAATGGAAAGCAGTAAAATAGGAAAGCCTATCTACAAAATTGGGTAACATGCTACCCAAATCCCCTATGATCATGGAACCAAAAATAGCTAACAAATCAACTGATTTGTTAGCTGTAAATCTCCTAAAGATCAACCTCTAATAAAGGTTGATAGCTATCTAATTATTCTACACTCCCCCTCAGGTTGGGTTGGAAATATTGATTAGGCCCAGCTTGGAACTCAGATCATCAAAATTCTTTCTTGGTAGAGCCTTGGTAAGGATATCGGCTGTTTGGAGACATGTAGGCACCTACAACATCTTGATTATTCCTTCCTCTATTTTTTCTTTTATGAAATGTCGATCAATCTCCACATGTTTTGTTCTATCATGATGCACTGGGTTCTTTGCAATGCTAATGGCTGACTAATTGTGACATAACATCTTTATGGATTCTTCACATGAAATCTTTAATTCCTTTAAAAGCCTTCTTAGCCATTTCAGCTTCTGCACCGCTTCTCGACACAACTGATTGCTTCTTACTTCACCATGTAACTAGGTTTCCCCACACATGTGTAGTACCCAGAAGTTGACCTTCGATCATGTATTGATCCTGCCCAATCTGCATCACTGAATACTTCAATATCTCTGCTTTGATTCTTCTCAAAAAAATTCCTTTACCTGGAGTTAGCTTCAAATATTGTAGGATTCTATAAACTGCCTCCATATGTTCTTCATTGGGATTGTTCATGAATTGACTCACCATACTGACAGAGAAGTCAATATTAGGTCGGGTGTGAGACAAATATATAAGTTTTCCAACCAACCTTTGATATCTGCCTTTATCCACTGGTGCACTGTTTTCCTTGGCACCTAGTTTGGTTGTTGAATCCATAGGAGAATCTACTAGCTTGCATCCGAGCTTCCCAGTCTCTTTTAAAAGATCTAGAACATATTTTCTTTAAAAGGCAAAGATTCCCTTCCTTGATCGTGCCACTTCCATGCCTAGGAAGTATTTGAGATTCTCAAGGTTCTTGATTTTGAATTCTTCAGTTGTGTCTCCATTAAGGAAGGCATTCTGGACATCTAGTTGGTGAAGAGGCTAGTTTAAATTTGCTACCAAAGATAAGAGGACCTGCGCTATATTTAACTTGGCTACAAGGGCAAATTTGTAGTCGATTCCATATGATTAAGTGAATCCCTTTGCTACCAGTCGAGCTTTGAATCGGTTAACACTTCCATATTCATTGTATTTCACAGTGAATATCCATTTGCAACCTACTGGACGTTTTCTAGTTGGTAATTCTGTGATCTCCCATGTTCCATTCTTTTTTAGTGCATTGATTTCTTCCTAGACAGCAGACTTCCATTCAGGTGTACCGAGAGCCTCTTTTATGTTATTAGGAACTTGAATTTTGTCGAGGTTGGCAACAAAAGATCTGAAATTCGATGACAGCCCCTGATAAGTCACAAAAGTGTATATTGGGTGTTTTGTGCATGATCTCATGCCTTTTCTCACAGCAATAGGACAATCACTATCATAATTAGTTAACTCATTATGGGGAAGTCTCGGGATTAGAGTTACCTGGTGGATTTTACTTGATCTAGGGCTTGGATCAGACTCTTGGATTTGCTTAAGGGATGCTTGTTGTTTTATCTCCTTTTGGTTCCTTCTCCTCCGTGAATAGGTAATCAACTCATCATTTTTTGTTGATTGAATAGTATCCAAATGTTGATGTTTCACGGGAGATTCTAAGAAGGGATGTGAAGGAGAAATGGAGTCAGTAGTTGGAATAGATTCAAAATTTTGTGATAGTTGAGAAGGGCCAGAATCAGAAGAAGGGTGAGATAACTCTTCAATATCCCAAAGCTGGAATTCCTGTGTAATCTCTCCCTGAATTTTAGATTTGGGTTAATATGGTTATTGCTAAAAAAAGGTGACATCCATGGAGTGATAATATCTTTTAGTAGCTAGTGAATAGCATTTATAACCCTTTTGGTTTGGAGAGTACCCAAGAAAAAAACACTGCTCTAGGATCAAGTTTACCTTGGTGTTGACTATGAACATGAACAAAAGCTGAGCACCCAAATACTTTGAAGGGAATAGTGGAGATGAGTCGAGCATTGGGAAAGGACTGAAGCAGAGTTTAACAGGGAGTTTGGAAATTAAGAACGCGAGAGGGCATCCTGTTTATGAGGTAGGCTGCAGTGAGAATGACTTCACCCCAAAAGTGTTTCGAAACATGTGTAGAGAACATGAGGGAGCGGGCAACATCTAGTAGGTGCCGGTTTTTTCTTTTTGCAATTCCATTTTGCTGAGGAGTGTCGACACATGAACTTTTGTGTATTATACCCTAATTCAATAGATAATCACTAAGAATAGAGTTGAAATATTCTTTGGCATTATCAGTTTTCACAATCTGTATTTTTGCTTGAAATTGTGTTTGGATCATGGAGTTAAATTTTTTGAAAATCTGACTTGCCTCTGACTTTTCTTTCTGGTTTCCCATTTCTTTTAGTACAGGCAACAACTTTCTATTGCTGTTCCCCGTTCTTCTCTGTCTCAGCGCAGCAGGTTTTTGTCCTTGTGATTCACGGCAAGCATACAACAATTTTCTGTGGCTGTTTGTGATACTCAGCAAGCAAGCAACAACTTTCTGTTGCTATTCCTGGTTCTTCTCTATCTCGGCACAACAGGTTTCTGTCTTTGTGATTCTCAACAAGTAGGCAACAACTTTTCGTGGCTCTTTGTGATTCTTGGCAAGCAAGCAACAACTTTCTGTTGCCATTTCTGGTACTTCTCTGTCTCGGCACAACAGGTTTCTGTTCTTGTGATTCTCGGCACAACAAGTTTCTGTCCTTGTGATTCTCGGCACAACAGGTTTTTTGTTTGGTTCAAGATTTATTTTTTAGTGCAAGCATATTGTTCTTGGTTTTCTTTGTACCTACGTTGTTTATTTTTTGGGCTTCTATATTTTCTAGTGGTCTTTCTCTTTTGGCTCGATCTGTTTTTTTTGGGCTTCTCGATTTTCTCCTTTATTTAGCATGGACTCTGCACCTGTGTGTGCCAAGTTTATTGGCAACAATTATTCTATGCGGGCTTTTCAAATTGAACTTTTCGTGAAAGGAAAAGATCTTTAGGGTCATATTGATGGCACATATTGTGCATCCAATCCTAATAAATCCAAGGAGTCAGCGACTTCTTCTTCATGGGCTCAACTTGGTGCCAAAGATTTAGTGGCTTGTCTTCATGGGCTGTGCTTGATGCTCAAATTCTTGGCTCAATTGAGTCACATATTGTCCCCAACTTGCGACCTTATCGCACAGCTCAATCCATGTGGACTTATTTAAAAATAGTATATCATCAAGAAAACGGTGCCCGCCGTTTTTAGTTAGAGCATGCAATTGCCATGTTTCAACATGACAATCATTCTATCCAAGACTATTATTCGGGGTTTCTGACTATTTTGAACGAATATTCTGATCTGGTTACTGTGGATGTTCTTGTTGCCTCTCTTCCCATTATTCAACGTCTTCACAAGACTAGTCGTCGTGATCAATTTCTTCTGAAATTTTGCCCTGAGTACGAATCTGTTTGCTCGTCTCTGTTGAATCGCTCTCCTATTCCTTCTCTTGGTGTGTCGTTTGGTGAGTTACTTTGTGAAGAACAACGACATAGTACTCAAGTTACTCTAGCACAATCTAATGGTAGTTCAAGGTCTGTCCCTATGGCTTATGCTACTCAATGACGAGGACTGCCTACACATTCTAGCACCTTGCAATGTGTTTGCTGCAAAGAATTTGGGCATATCACTGCTAATTATTCCAAGAAATTCTTCTCTTATTGCAATAAGGGTCACAATATCAAAGACTGTCTATCGTATCCGGCCGCAGAATCGTCAAGCCCAGGCATTACAAACTTCTCTTAGTGTACCCCTTACAATGACTTTTGCAGCCCCTGGCTCTTTTTTAGATGACTCTATTCCTGCACCTCCTACAGCGAATTACTACACATAAGAAATGGTGCAATAAATGCTAATTTCAGCATTATCAGCAATGGGGCTCCAAGGTAGCAATTCTACTCAACTATGGTGTGTGGACCTAGGTGCCTCTAATCACATGACGAATAATCCTACTACCCTGTGACATGCTCGGCCCTATGCTGGACAATCTGCTATTCAGACTGCCAATGGCAGTTCTTTGCCAATAGTTGCTATCGGCGATGCCTCTTGTAAGTTTACTGATGTGTTTCTTGCTCCTTAGCTTTCCAAGAATCTTAGTTCTGTTGGTCAATTAGTTCATAACAATTGTGGTTTAAATTTTTTTGGTAATGGTCGTGTTGTGCACGACCAATTAACGGGGGAGCTGATTGGAAGGGACCTAAAGTGGGGCACTTGTTTCCATTATTTTTGGTTGTTCTAGCACGTTCTCCAGCTTCTTCTATTAAGTCTTTTGCTTGTAATAATGTTTCAAATTTTAGTATGGTGTGGCATCGTCGTTTAGGCCATCCCAAAATTCAGATCTTATCTCATGTATTGAACTCTGGTTTACTTGGTAATAAAGAACATTCTTCTTTATCTCTTGAGTGCGCCTCTTGCAAACTTAGTAAAAGCAAAACTCTTCCCTTCCCTTTGCATGCTAGTAGAGCTTCTCAGTGCTTTGATCTTATCCATAGTGATGTTTGGGGACCTTCCCTGGTTAGTTTACATGAAAAATTGAAATACTATGTGACTTTCATTGATGATCATAGCAGGTTTATGTGGGTCTACTTTCTTTGCTCTAAATCTAAGGTTTTTTATACTTTCACTGAGTTTTTAGTGTATGTTAACAATCAATTTTCTACTTCTATTAAGACATTACGCACAGATTCGACGGTGAATGTGTCCACTTAGTTTCAAGCATTTTTTGATTCGGTGGAGTAGCTGAACGAAAAAATCGTTATCTCCTAGATGTGGTACGTGCTCTCTTGCCAGAATCCTCTATTCCATCTTTGTTATGGGTTGAGGCTCTAAAAACATCTACTTGATTAATCGTTTACCTTCTCAAGTCCTACTCATGGAGTCTCCCTATTTCCGCTTATTTGCTTAGCAACCTACTTACGATAACCTCCGTACCTTTGGCTGTGTATGTTTTGTTCATTTACCTCCTTACGAGCGACATAAATTATCTGCTCAATATGTTCGATGTGCATTCTTGGGATATAATGTGTATCAAATGGGATTTGTTTGCTATGATCCTACATTACATTGTACACACATTTGTAGGAATGTTATTTTCTTTGAAAATCAACATTTCTTTCTTGTGTCCTCTGTACTGGCATTTCTATTTCAGCACTTACTACTGCATTGTCCAAGTTAGATATTCCCACATCCTACTCACACGCTGCCAAGCATGATTGTTGGCGACAAGCTATGTAGGAAGAAATTGTCGCTCTAGAGGCCAATCACACCTGAGACATTGAGCCTTGTCCTCCCACCACTGTTCCTTTGGGTTGTAAATAGGTTTACTCAGTCAAGGTCCGATCTGATGGAAGTTTGGATCGTTACAAAGCTTGCCTTGTTGCACTTGAGAATAATCAGGAATATGGTGTCAATTATGAAGAGACCTTTGCTCTTGTGGCTAAGATGACTATTGCTCATATGATTTTGGCTATTGTTGCTTCTAGTGATTGGCTGCTACATCAAATGGATGTCAAAAATACTTTTCTTCACTTGGATATTAAAGAGTGTGTTTATATGAAGCCACCCCCGAGCTTGTTTCTCTCTTCGACTTCACATGCGTGTAAGCTTTGTCGCTCTCTTTATGGTCTCAAACAAGCTCCGAGGGCCGGTTTGATAAATTTCGCACCACTTTATTTACAAATTTCATTCAAGCAGAGCAAGTATGACACTTCATTGTTTCTTTGGAAATCAGACATGGGTATTGTTGTTCTTTTGGTTTATGTTGATGATATTGTGATCACTGGTTCTGATTATGCTTTACTTGCTCAGCTTAAGACTCATCTTTAAGAGTCCTTTCATATGAAGGATCTTGGGTCTCTCACATATTTTCTTGGTCTTGAGGTGAATCGTAGTCCTTCAAGTATTTCACTCAATCAACATAAGCATGCTAATGACTTAGTGGCCACAACTGGCCTTTAGAAGGGTACTTTTGTTGATACTCCCATGGAATTAAATGTCAAGCTTCGCAAAGAGGAGAGTGACTTAGTTGCTGATCCTAGTTTATACCGGAAGTTGTTGGGTAGACTTGTCTATCTCACTATTACTAGACCAGACATTTCTTTTGTTGTACAACAAGTTAGCCAGTTTCTTCAGACTCCTCGTCATCTTCATTTGGCTGCTGTCTGTAGGATCATACGCTATGTTTAGGGCACTTCTACCCGTGGTTTATTCTTCCTCGTAGGCAATTCTACTCACCTTGCTGCTTATAGCAATGCTAATTGGACTGGTTGTGCGGATACACGTTGCTCCATCACTGGTTGGTGTGTGTTCTTAGGTGATGCACGGATCTCTTGGAATAGTAAGAAGTAAGACAGAGTTTCTAAGTCATCGACGGAATCTAAATACCGGGTGATGTCTCTTGCTTGTTCTAAAATTATTTCCCTTCGAGGTTTGCTTGCTGAGCTAGATTTTTCTGAGACCAATCCTACACCTCTACATGCCGATAATACAAGTGCTATCCATATCACGGCCAATCCTATCTATCATGAGCGCATGAAGCATATCGAAGTCGATTGTCACTCTATCCGTGAAGCATTTGAAGCTCGCGTTATCCCTTTTCCATACATTTCCACTGAATTACAAATTGCAGATATCTTCACCAAGGCTCTCACTCGTCATCGACATTGCTTCCTAAGTAGTAAATTGATGCTTGTTGATCAACCCGCATCAATTTGAGGGTGGTTGTCAATGGAACAACAACCAACAAAGTAAAAGATTTCTTTCCTTACTTCAGCCCACAATTATTTTCTTATTTTTAAATTCATTATTTTGTACAGTCAACATTTATTTAATTTGCACGTATAGGGTTTGACAGATTATAGTATACATGTATAGAACTTGAATCATGTTAGACCTTATTTACTTTCCATGTATATCATTATTGTAAAGTCTTCCAATTCATTCAGCCATTCACATAATACTTTGACACCTTCAATGTGGAGCCCAAAAGATGAGACCCTCTCTTAGACTCCAACATTGAAGCCCAAATCAGACTTTTCTTTCTTCAAAAGTGGCTCTGTTTCAAAATAAAAGAAAAGATGCATGGGAGCTGCGACTCTCTCAGAGGCACCTAGGGCTGTGTTTGGGGACGAGATTGAGAAGCAGAGTGGGCTGGGTGGTATTTTTCTTGTTTTGCACCTGGCCAAAATAATTGAAAAGATGCATCTTTTCAATTATTTTGGCCAGGTGCAAAACAAGAAAAATACCACCCAGCCCACTCTGCTTCTCAATCTCGTCCCCAAACACAGCCCTAGATGCCTCTGAGAGAGTCGCAATCTTTTCAATTATTTTGGCCAGGTGCAAAACAAGAAAAATACCACCCAGCCCACTCTGCTTCTCAATCTCGTCCCCAAACACAGCCCTAGATGCCTCTGAGAGAGTCGCAGCTCCCACCAGAACTCTATCCTCCATCACATTTTGATTAATCAATTCCAACTGTTTTGCAATGGAGCCTCTCTTCGAAAACCTAGGATCCTTCAGCTGCGATGCACCTCCACTTTTTCCTTCCAACCAACTTACGCTGATTACCTAAATAAGTTTGACTACCGCAACCCTTGTCTTCTCCATTTTTGGCTTCCAGAACTGCTCGACTCCACGATCAGGGACGTGAAGAGCCATCAGGAATTACAGCTCCAGGATCGTTCCAAAATTCTTTAGCTAATTCACAAAAATCGCTCGTGAAATTTCCCCATCCATCACCTCTTGTGTCGCTAGGAATGTACATTGAAAATTTCTTGCCTTTTTTGCCACGTTTGTCCACTTAATCAACATCCATTATTGTGATATGAATACTTCAAAATCCTCTTTCCATCCGATCAAAGACCGAAAACTCATCAGTGAACCCGAAGCAACCCCTTTAGAAAACCACCTGTTTTGATTCTTTCGAACATGATTATTCTCAACCATGAGCAGAGAGATGTCCCCGACCCTGTCCAAACACAGTTCGAAGGATTTTACTTCAATCTGGAATGGTAGATTCAACATAGCCTACAGCAAGCGGCTCCACAGCACCGTACGCACGATATGGAGCAAGAATTCCTTTCGCTTCTTTTTATACCTTCTATTTTATTTAATGTTCTTTTTTTATTTATAAAAAAAAACAATGCAATAACACAGATTTGATATGCGCAGTTGTTTATAATTCTGTATCGATTCTATTTTTCCATCTTGATGTGCTTATCTTTGCTAGTGTATAAGCAATTGCTAATTCATTGTTGTTCAATAAAAAAATATTGCATGTTTTTAACTTTCTTGTTGTCATTTCAATATGAGTGTAGATGTGCACAAATGAACAAAGATTTTTTTCTCAGTGGTTTTGTGAGAAAAGCTTGAGAAGTGCTTTAGCTTATGAAGCCATGCGAAGTTATCCGAATGCTTTGGGTAGAAAAATGAGGTACTGTTTTAGATTTTTGGTGTTGAATATTTATGTGCATGATAAGGTATAAGAGACGAGTTGATTCGCGTTATTTTGATTGGTTAAATTTTTTTGCAGGTTTAGCAGTTTCCTCCTGGCCAGGATTTCAAAATTATGTTCTCGATCAAAGCACAAATTTGCAGAGAATGGCAAGGGAAGAATCTCAGATCGGTCAGAATTGCTCAATAAGGTATAGCACTGTCTGTGTGGGCATGTCAGGACTTTGATCGACACATAGGCAGTAGATGTCTGGGTACAATTGTTTCTTCGAAGAATTACTTGAACTATGTTGAGCAGATGTGCTCACAGCTTCACACAACAATTTTCATATTGAGTGCATCCTGAATCAACAGAATGATCAGTATCTATATGGAGCATTGATTTTTGCTTATGTATATATCTTGGCAGTTGGCAGGAAATATATTTCAATCTTATTTTCATCTGGTAATGTTTGCAGAGTATGAGAGCATACTCATTGCAGATATAATTTAGGCTTATTTTCCATGTTTTTTTCAGGGCATCATGTGCTAATAGCCTTATATGCTTTAATTTATCCATCTCATGATTTATGCATCGTGTGATTACCATTTTGGTTGCATATCCAATATTTCTTAGTACTGTATATTTGAGCATTTTAAAATACGTGCTTAGCAAAGAATCTAGTGACTTTGGAAGGCTTTGAGAAGTGCGCAATTTTTGCAATGATTTGGCATATATGGGTGGAGTGTAATGCTAGAGCCTTTAAGCCTTGTGATCCCAACAGCAATCTATGGCGCGTATGAAGTGTCAATAGTAGAATTGCCTTGCACAAGATTTATTGGCCTGTGCTGGTTTCCCAAGGAGATCTAAACAGGGATCAATGGTATGATTTTCCTTGCCACCATGCATGCAAATGCGATAATTGCATGACAAACTTCTCGTTGTGTTGCACGATTGTTGCCATGACCACAATCCAAACCTTGCCCTCATCCTCCAAAACTTCCCCTACTACAGTTAGAGGTAGTATGCATGGCTTACTTATCACAGGAAGTAGCTTGAGAAGTCGGGCAGCACACGCTAACACAAACAGCACTTTCAGCACTTAAAAAAAACAGAACTTGCAAGACATCAAGCTCTCCAAAATCCATAATTTCAATAGGCAGCTATGACTACAGAACTGATATCCGTGCAGGAGTTACTTAACCACCAAGAACCAGGCAGACCACAGCAAAGTACTGCAGGGTGCAGGCATTTACTAAACAACCTGGCAGCAGCTCCAGGCATTACGGTTGGCAGTTACTAGAAACAAATGCAGAGATCTGGAAATAAATATTTGAACATCAGTCAAAACCAACCAGCAATTGGTACAGGATCGAAGCAATCAATCATGAATACACGTCACAGCAGCAGCAGCAGCATACTAGAAAAAGAGTATAAATGACTTTACATCATCAAATCACCAGGAAAACACACAGATTCCCGCCAAGGATGCTGCACAACCAAACCCTAAGGGAGGGGTTGCTGGAGTCTGCGTACAGCTCCATGTCTGCCTTCTTATATATTATTAATAATAATAGTCTTTAAGACAAAAATACCCTCATTAACACAACATAATAATTAAAATAGCATATTCTCTTCTAACAAGTTTAATCCCCATTTTCTTTCTTCATTGTGAGGTTGCTTGATCATTATGGTGTAATCTGTTTGGAGTTTTTTGCAAGGTATGGGGAGGTGTGGGTATCTCTACCTAATGTGGTAGTTTTTATGAGGATGGATTTCTTTGTTCTTTGGAGAAGCAAGAAGAGAAAGATTTGGTGGAGATATGCCTGGTTTCTTTTCTTTGGGTGCTGTGGATGGAAAAGAGTAGAAGGTAGTGTTTGGGAGCATGGATTTTCGAGGATTGGACTTGGATTTGTGTGGCTTTGGAGGAATCTCAATACAATTTTGTACTATATTTTGTCCAAAACCACCCAAATCCAAATCCAAGGCTTGAAATCCAGCTCCCAAACGCAAAGGAAGGGTGTTTTTTTGTCAAAAGTACGCTCCTATACATTTTCTTTGGGACACAGTTGTGGTCCTAGCTTAATTTGGGCCTTTTCTGATGGTCATTTTGGGGGTTTTCTTTGGTAATTTTGATGGGATTGGAGGGTGGCATTGATCTTATTTTTTATTTTATTTCCCTTTTTCTTTAAATGGGGTTTTGGCATTCTTTTATATTTTTGCTAGGATATCTGGTCATACCTTTTTTTATTTCTCCTCTCTCTCTCTCTCTCTCTCCTTATAATTATCTTGTTACACATGCTGTTTTTAAGTTTTTTCTTATTGTTCTTTTTATTTTCTTGTAGCTAGGATCATTCCTTATCCTCTTCTTTGTATGATTGTATATCCCTTCTTTTTTCTCTTAATGATCTTTTTTTTTAAATAAAAAAATCTTATTTACTGTTCATAATACCTAGTGTGTTTGAATTTTTTTTTTTTGGTGGAATCTTTAGACTTGTTGGTCTCTTTTAAGATAATTTTCTTTACTTTTCTTATAGGTATCAGTCTTAATGTGTTATAACTGTTTGGATGAGTTAATCAACAATGGAAGAGCTTCAAAGGAATCTGATATAAACCTTAAAGAGGAGATGGATGACTCTGATGTCTCCTTGGCATGTAGAAGATTTCCCTCCATCATCTTGGGCGGTTCTTCACTTGTGGAATTGTATGATGGGGCCACTTCTTGGTCTGAAATTAGTCACATTTTGGCTACAAAGTGGGTTGATCCAGATAGCCTTTGTGAAACATGGCATCCTTTGTATCCCACCCATCGACATGTGCACTCTTCCTCATTTGGAGAAAGTACTCCTCAGCCCCTGAATGTGAAAAATGATATAAATCCAGATCTTCTGGTCATGACAGGGGAAGATTCTACTATGAGGCTTGAATCAAAACAAAATGCAGCATCGTTTGAGTTGCCTCTTGACAAATCTATTAGTTGCATACCTGGTTTAAGTAAGAGGCAATGCAGTCAGCTTGAAAAGTGTGGCTTTCACACGGTGGGATATCTGGAGACCTTGTACAAAGACAAGCTCCTTTTACTTTTGACACCCTAAATCTGTCTTGAATCTCATGCATTTTTTTTTTTTTTCCAATGCAGCTAAGGAAATTGCTTCAGCATTTTCCTCGGACCTATGCTGATTTGCAAAATGTACAGGTTGGAATTGTTGATGGGCAGTACATGATTTTCTTTGGGAAAATCTTATCTTCCAGGTAATTGTTATTATGCATGAGTTATTTATTTATTTATTTATTTGAGAACTATTTGTTTTTCTTCCCCTGGCATATTGCCATTGCAACCTGGTTGTCATGGGTTCTGATGAAGAAACGGCTCCTGGTGCACGGCTAAGGCTGCATGTATCAAACCTCACCAGATGTGCATTGGGTTGCCTTTTTCTAGCATAATATGAAGAACCTCCTCATTAACCAGTGGATATGGATACTATAGTTCCTAGCCAGATCTGAAATTTCCCACAATATTATCCCAACAAATTGAACTGCTGTACTGCTGCCCTTCTTTAGCTCACATGACTATGATTGAAAAGTTCATTTTCTTAGAGGATTAGAAGACGTTCATGTGCCTCTATTTTTTGATCTCACCTTTCATCAAGATATAATGTTTGTCAAGGTAGAATGCTTGCAAATTCTTGATTGCATGAGAGTTATTTATCAAAAATTTATAAGCTGAGTTTCTGCATATTTTGATTTATTTGAACGTATTATCCTAAAGTGATGAATAAATACCCTTTCATCGAGTGGAGTTCATATTTTAATATGGATTATGGACATTGCTTTTCTTACAGAGGAATCAAAACTAGTTGTTGCTTTGCATTTCTGGAGGTTGTTGTGGGTTGTGAGATTGGTGACAGTGAAGTGACTTCTGAACGTATGATTGAGGATGTTGATGGTCAAGGAAAGAAGAGAATTTACTTACATTTGAAGAAGTTTTTCCGTGGTACCCGTTTCACAAGCAAGCCTTTTCTTAAATGTCTCCAGGAGAAACAAAAAGAGGGAGATAATGTAATTGTTTGTGGTAAGGTGAGCCTTTGAGTTTCCTTCTTGTTGAGCTACTTCTTGTTTTGTTTTTGTTAGTGATGACAACCTCCTTGGAGGATGTAATTGATCAAGAGTAAGATATGTTAAACCCAAAATTTTGAGTGTAAATTATTTCCAAGGCCCATTCAACCTTTTTTAGATTACCATCTTGTTTTTTATGGTTTGACACTATCATTTGTCGTCGCCCAATGTCTAGGGCCTTGGAAAGGAAGTGGTGCTTGGGGTGCTTTCTGACCAAAAATTAGGTCCTCACTAATTAATGATATTTAGTTTTATGAAATGGGATACTATTGATGTATGGTCACAAAAATGTGCAAAACAAAGTCTTCATATATATGGTGAAAATATGCTGCAATTTTAAATTGGTTTAATGTCATTTAACTTGTTAGCAAGTTATCTTTGTTTGTCTTATTATAATTTCAAGGGAAAAAGTTGTACCTGATTCTTGCCTTTTGATATAGGTGAGGACTATGAATATGAAGGATCACTATGAAATAAGAGAATATAACTTGGATGTGATTGAGGATGGGCGAAATTCGTCTGTTTGTGCCAAAGAGAGGCTGTATCCTATTTACCCATCAAAGAGAGGTGTAAAACCAAATTTTCTGCAGGACATGATTTCAAGGTGTGGGTCTTTATGGCTTTAAAATTGGAAGACTTTAGGGCTTTCTCCCTGGTTTCCATACTCTCGGTGGAGCAAGTGCTTCAATTCTATTTGTACTTCGCTCATTATTGTAACACTTTCTTGTTTGTGCCGATATTAAAATTTCATTTTACTTTGTCTCTCCTACCATTTATTTGTGCAATTTTTTTAAACATTTATGGAAAGTCTTAGTTCAAATTGTTCCTTTATTTTTTTGATAACAAAAAAATTTATGTTAGAAAGAAGAGAAGGTACAATGTGCAGGGACAAGAAGTCCACCATAAATAAGAGAGAGAAAAAAAAAAGAAAACAAAAGACCACAAGATCCCAAAATAAGACTACATGAAATTAACCACGAAACCCCCTTTTCAAACCTTTCCCCTCATAATTTACTGAACTTTTCAATTTTGCTAATTCCCTTTGACCCTTCACCTTTCAACTTTTACCACCATCCATATGTAGTTCATTTGCTCCAATATCACTCAACTTTAAATTTATTTTATCCATGAATTTGAGCTTCTAACTCCTCCTTGGAAATCTCCTCTATTGCTGTGGGCAAAATTTCATTCCTATGTTGAAACTTATTCACCAACCTATCATTATCAAAAATTGGATTTCCCTTTAGAACTTCCAACAGGGGTGTATGAACATAAGATAAATCCCCTATTTCATCACTAGTTTTAGAAATGTACCAATATTGTTCGTCAATCTCATCCAACAACAACCCCTTAACACAATCAAAATCACTATTGTCATCACTTTTTGAATATGAAAAATGCACCCATTTCTTTACCTCCTAACCTTTTCTTATCTCGTTAGAATTTTTAACATTTTTCTCAACTTGAGGAACTTCCCCAATACAAAACTCTCCTTTAGAATCTCTCCTTAGTTCCTTTTTTGTTGACTCACTAGAATTTTCTCTCTTATCTTCAAATATCTTCTTCATTTGAGCACCCAAACAGTCCACCTTTTGATGAGCATAAACCTTATTACCTTCAAATTTATCCGTATAAAGACGAAAATCGTCAGATTTCTTCCCAAACCCTGCTTCTTTTCTATTATTTTTTGCACCAATTTCTATTACATTTTCGGAGCTAGACACAATTTTATGACCCCCATCTTGAAACAAGTCTATTCTTATAACTTCCTGAGCTTGCTCCGACTTTTGATCAGTTCGATTCATATTCTTAATAATTGGAGGCTGAGTAATATTTATATTAGTTTGAGGCCAAATAAAAATTCCATTACCAGAAGGTATAACTTCCTCCTTCCCAGCTGTCTTCTGTAGGAGTAGTATTAGGGTCTGTTTGATGTCTGGAATTAGCATAGCAATACTCAGGTTTGTTCAAGATGAGAAGCATGCATCCCAGCCCAATCCTCTTCATTGACCCCTTTCGAACATAACCTTAGCCGCCTCTTTGATTGTCTCTACTTCATTGGAAGCCCTAGCTCCCTTCTTGCTCTTGTCGACCAAAACCAACTGATCTGCATGGCCCTAGAATCATTCAGATGTAGCTCGTCTCCACACCGATGACAAAGATCTTGTTTCCCAACCTTCAAACCTTGCTTTACGGAATAGACTTGACTATTGCAACCATCACCTTCATGATTTTTGTTTTCTAGCACCACTTGGCTCCACGATTCGAGTCATGGAGAGTTATCTGCACCTACACTTCTAGTTACCTCTTGCTATCTTGTAGATTACACTTGTGAAACTTCGCTACCCATCGCCTTTATCAACCTGAGGAATAGAAACTGAAAAGTTCTTCTCTTTCCATCCCAACCCTAACTCCATATACTTTCCAACCTTCATCCATTTAATCGACATCCAAAGTTTTGTGACACCCAATCAAATTGATCGAAACCCTATTTCATGCGACAGAAGTTGATTAGCCATTAGGAGCTAAGACACAACCCCTCTGGGAAACCTAACCCACCTGTTTCAAAAGATATTGTTCAACCACAAGCAAGGATGTGAGATATCTAGCCTTATCTTATCGTAGATCTATAGATTTACCTACAATCTGGATTGATCGATTCAAAATCGGTTACTGTGAGAACTTCCATGGCATTAATCACACGAAGGGGATGCAAGAAGAATTTAAGGGAGAGAGAGATAGAGTCAGCTATGGTTCAACTTTTTCTTTTTTGCATTAAATCTGCTTCTTCTGTGTATTGTTGAGTTTTGGTTATAAAAGTTAATTTTTGCCAAGGTCGTAGTGGCTGGCGGATTATTTTTACAACAGGTGACTTTGCTTAAGAAGGCAAGATGGTTGATTGGTTAAGCATTGACTATTTCCTAATTATTAGAGGAGCACTAGTAAACTTTTTATTAAAAAATTGTTTCAAGGAAAAAAAGTTAAATTGTTTCAACATTTCAAAATGTCTTTGAAAATTTTTCTATAAGCTTTGGTGAAGTATTTCTTTGAGATCCTTGCTAGTTTATGCTTAAGAATTGTTAGATCACTATGATATCAATCCTTATTGGTTAATTAGAAGTGATGTTCTTTAGGACAATTGTCAGACTAGCTATGCTCTATGAATCAAAATGTTGGGCTAGTAAGGAACGACATATCTAAGAAGTAAAAATTGTCGAGATGAGAATGCTAAGGTGGATGAGTGGTATAACATTAAAAGATAAACTAAGAAATGAACATATTCATAGTTAGTGAGGTATATGTTTCATAGAAGATAGGATAAGGGAGGGACCATTCAGATGGTTTGAGCATCTGCAACATAGTCTAAAATCTAAATAGTGCACTAGTGATTGTGAGGAGTTTGTTTGTTACAGTAAGGGGCAGTAGAAGGGGTTGGGATAGACTAAAATAACTTGGAATAAGATAGAATGAGATTGTGAGTAAGAATTTAATAGCCTTGAATTTATCAGAGGAAATCACCTATGGTCGCATGAATTGGCAAAAAAGGATTCATGGTATGTTAGGCATAATGCTTATTGATGACATGATAAGGGAGGGGCGAGTAAGATGGTCTAGTCATGTGCAATGCATGCCAAATGATTCATCAGTTAGGAGTCGTAACTAGTTAATATTAGTGTCAATAGGCGGGGAAGAGTGGAGTTGGACTTGCTCAGAATAAAATAATACAAAGTTAATAACCTTCCATTTGTAGATATTGCCCTACATTGTGTAGAATGGCTCATGTAGTTGACCCCACCTATTTAAAAGGCTTGGTTCTTGTTGATGTACATGAAAGAGGAGGAGAGGGAAATCATTCTTGAACTTTGTTTTATTGGGGCCATTTCATTAAATTCTTGTAAAAAAAAAGAGTTTTTGGTGAATATTATCTCTTAATAAGAAATTTGTTCATCTAAAGTTGTCTTTTTGTTTACTTGGCAGCATAGATGGTGCTGTTCATTTATAATTTTAGGATGTGGATAATTTTTTCCTACTACATTAACTAGCTTGCAAATTTTTGTGGTGGTGTTATGTTTAAAGATACAATTTTCTTCCAGTGAGATTGCAAGTATTATTGTGATGTCTAAAAACACGACTCTTTTGGCCAGATGGCTTTGGTGGTTCCTGCTAGAGGATTCTTCCCTATGGCATAAAGTAGTTAAAAGCAAGTTTGGACTTGATGGGAATGGTTGGGATACTAATTTGGTTCGAGATGTTCTTTGGAAAGTCTGTGGAAAGCTATTTCTTATATTTATCCCTTTTTATTCCCCATGCTAAATCTTTGCTGGGTAGGGGTTGCAATATCCATTTTTGGGAGGACTTTTGGCTGTGGAATGTTGTTTTGTCCACCTTTTTACCTCACCTCTTTAGTTTGAGCTTACCTTCTTAAGATTTGCGCTTTTTGAGATCCTTGAATGATAGGGTGACAGAATAGTTAACCTCTTTGCAGGTTTTGTTGAATTACTCTCGGGTCTCTTTAGGAGCTTATTGTCTATCTTGATCTTTGGATCCTGTGGGGTTTTATTCCCACAATTCTTTCTATGAGTTCTTGACTAGTACAGAATTTTCTGTTCCTCTATATAAAACTATTGGGAAGGCCAAAGTCCCCTTAAAAATCAAAGATTTTCTCTGGTTGGTTGTGATTTGTAAGGAGGTAGAGGTGAAACAACATTGTAGTACCTATTCCATGACGGGGGGAGACTCTATGGAAGTATGGATGAGCAACACGGGATGTTAATTGGTTGGTAGATGGATGGAGGAATGGATTTATTGGAGATAGATGAGTTCACAAGTGGTGTTCTTATGGAGGATGGTTGTAAGGCGGTTCTTATGGAGGACTGTGGTTTGAATGTTTGAAACAAGAATCAAGATTCTGCAAGCTTTAGTAATGACAATGGAAGGATGGATAGGGTAAAGGAGCCTTAGGTTGCTGATAAGGTACCATCACTAAAGGTTTATACTTGTGGGAGGTAGAAGAGCGAGGAAATTAGGGATGACTCAATTGGAAAGAGTTTCAAGGTGGACAGGAGGCAAGTTAGGCTCCTCAATAAACACAGTGATATACATTGAAGACATAGATGGAATGAAAACAATCTTAAATAGAAAAGTTAGTGGGAAAACTCCATTAGAGAAGAAGAAGTGGGTAGACTTATCAGATGAGGAGGGTGATATGGTTAGTGATTTTGATTGTGATGAAGGGCTTTTCTTAGATAAGATTTGTGATCAACTTGGTTATGGACAAGATGATTCTAATTTTATGTGGGCTCATTCTTCATCTCCAATAGATGATCTAGAGGGAGTTCTTGGTTTGAGGAATGATGAAATAGAAGAGGCAGAAGATAAGATTGAGAAGAATGAGATCAATATTGATTTTTTGTCTCGTTTTCAACATATGCAATATAAAAAAGGTATGCGGTTAGCAGACTCAAATCTGAAGGAAGTTTGCGGATTGGATTGTGGAAAATTTTGGTTTGGGGTGATCTTAGCTTTTGTTTTTTGCGGATGCCTTTCATCCTCTACTGTTTGTAACTTCTTTCTCTCTTCATATATCTTCTTATATTATCTTTTAAAAAAAAAACAAGAAAGTGTTAAGGAGGTTAGATGGGTGGAGGGGCGCTTATATTCACATTAGGGGTCGGACTTCTTTGATATAGTTTTGTGTCTTTTCCATCCCATTGTATAATTGTCCTTACGTAGGATTCCTATGGTAGTGCCTCGTAGATTAGAGAAATTAATGAAGGATTTATTTGTCTAGTCGGGGGAGAATAGAAGAGAATGTTGCCAGTTGGGTGGTAGTTTTTTTGTCTAAAGGATAAGGAGGTTGAATTGGTTACTTCGGTGCAAAAACATCTCTTTAGTAGGTAATATTGTAGTGGTTCCTTTTAGTGTCAAATTCTCTTTGGCATAAGGTTGTTTGTACTAAGTTTAGGTTTTTTAGTGGAGTGGCCTTAACTACTAGAACTATCATGAATGCAAGTCCTTGGAATTTTGTTTTTCCCATCTTTTGTCTCATTTTACCTCACATGAGATATAGATTGCATTGGGATAATAGTTTGATTTGAGCTTTCTCCATCTCTTTTGAGTGTCTAGTTTCTATAGTGCCTCTATTTTAGATCTTGGTTTACTATGAGAACATAGCTTCATGGAGTTCCATCTTATTTGGAATTTGAATGAAACGAAGGCAAATGATTTGATTCTTTTGTCGTTCTTTGAATGCAGTTGGAAGGAGTTTGGTTTTGGATGCTTTGCAAATTCTTCTTGCCAATCTTTCTTCCCTCATTCAGCTCATGTTCATAGTTCTCTTCCTTATTTTGCTTTCTTTCTCTGGGAATACTAATGTCCTCCTAAATTAAGGCTGCCACTTGGACTGCCTCTTAAATATAATCGATGGAGTCAACGCCAATAATTTGCTTTAGAGGAATAGAGTAAATAAAAGTACTATAATCTGATGTGTTGCATGCTTTGTTTGGGATTGGGGAGATTTTATTGTACTTGTTCTTGTTCTTGAGACATTTGGAATAACTGGTTTTAATTTTAATTTTTTTCCTGGGTGGCTGTGGGTCTTTCCTCCTTTGGAGAGTTTACTTGTGTAATTTAGAGGTTTGGGAAGAAGGAGAGAAATGCCCTTTAGAAGTAAGCGGTTGTTGCAACAATTTAGTGTATTTGATGGGAACACTATTCTAGGTTATTCAAGGGCTTTAAAACTTCTTCTAGTTTTGTTTAGAGTGAGTGCTCTTTTCTGCTTTGCTTAGTGCTGTGTCAATTGTTTCTGTTGGAGGAGTATCTTGACATGCAGAGGGAATAGAGAGCTTTGCTTCATTAATATTTAATGTTTTATTTTTAGCCTTTTGTTTCTCTTAATAAATTTATTTCTTTGTCAAAAAAAAAGAAAAGAAAAACTTAATGGTGCTGAAGCCGATATTTCTATATCTATATGTGTCAAACACGTACTAAGAAGTGAGATCTTAAAAAAGAATAATTTTGGACGTCAAGTAAACATTTGATTTAGGTAGGTAATTGACACCTTGCGTGTAGTTCTCAATTACATTTTAAGAGTAAAATTCTAAAGCTATTCATGCAAATTATTTATTTTTTATTTGTTGCCATATTCTTGAGAACTGCCTTATTGCTTTGCAAATGTTTAGGACAATATTTGAGCTTACCCTCTTAAGGTCAGAGCTGATAATAGCATTTTTTTTTATAAGAATGTTTATTGCATTGTCCTTGTTTTGACTGTTCCCTGCCCCCCCTCTCTAACTGAGAACTGTGTTGGTATCTTCTCAGTATACCCATACTTTTGTTTATGCCCATCCAATATTGCTAGATATATTAGTTACCCTAGTAAGAGATTGTGTCGGCCATTGCATTTGTTTTAATGTTCTTTAAATTATCCATGGGCCACTGGTTTCTGTTCTTGCATTTGTTCAATTATTTGCTTGCTAACCTATGTGAGTCTGTGTCTGCACTATGTGTACTTACTTTTTCTGCTCCCTTTCCTCTCCTTTCTGCAGGGTTTTACAGGCCTTGCCTATCAACGTTGATCCAATTCCTAAAGCCATTACTCAGGACTTTGGGCTGCTGCGTCTTCATGATGTTAGTAATCCTTGTTTCCATATTTTCCTTGGTATTTTTTTTTTCAATTATAATTCAGCTGATTATGAAGTGGGCTGCTCAGAAGACGGATCAACTACTGTTGACACTGTTTGTGTATTGTAATAGTTCCATTTTCAGATGTGAGGAAACACAATGTTCTGCTGCTACTATTATTTTGATTTTGTTGAATCATGTTGGGTTCCATTTATTGCAAGTACAATTATTGCAATATATCTGCTATACTTCCAGTTTTTTCTCATTATTGAACACAATTATTGTGATGCATCTGGTCTACTTCTGATTTCTTCTCTTTATTGAACATGAGATGTTTATATGATATTTATATATTCAAATTGTGTTAAGTCAGTGTGTCACCATGCAATAAATATGCTGTGTTGGAAAATAATGGTAGGCTTCTTTGCAGGATAAAATGCTTTGCTTCAAACTGTGTTATATTTGTTGATATAGCCCTCATGGTATTCGGCTAGCCCATATTGTCCTTCTAGCTCCACCTAGACCTCACAGTATTCGGCTTTGACAACCTTAGAAGGGTGATGAGAACAACAACAAAAGGCTCTGTTCTGGTATTTGGGGTTTGGATCCACAGTTCCTTTTCTCCATTTAGATTGATATGAAGCCGTCCTTTCTATTGTAGTAAATTGTATTATTTTTTTTCTGTGTTTTTTAATTTCCCCTAGTCTTAACAGGGTCTACCCAAGTCATGTTACTCTTCGTTGTTAGGGTATTTAATGATTTTTGCTATGTAGTTTCAAGCTGGCTTAAAAATGATTTTCTACCATCTCATCTTTTGTTAGTGTTAACTACAAACACTAATCTCTTACATTTGCAATCATTTCTTATTCTATCTTTTCTTGTATTGCTACTTGTCCACCTCAACATCCTTATTTTAGCATAATTCAACTTTTGAGCAGGTTCTTTCTTAATTTTCTAATCTTTTAATCAGTATAATCTGGTTCGTTTTACAGCGATATGATGAAGTTATCCTACCTAATAGTTATTCTACAATGTATCAACACTCTAAAACCACTTCTCCAGTTTATTTTGTTACTCCCTTGCCTATGTTCCATGTGTAATGTCCTAAATGTCCCCTTTTGATGGATCATTAATTGTAAGTTGTGGATGTGAATTTTTTTAAGACCCTGCTAATAACAATTTTAATTATTCAAATAATTTCCTTATATGGAACTACTAAGTTTGCATTCGTCAGGTTCTAATCCGATTTACTCCTACCCTTAAATTATGTTTGGTTTGTGGAGTTAAATAGGGTTGAAGTGGAATAGTTATTATGCAAGAATATATTAGTTTGCATATGATGTTGGCGCTGTTATAGAGCAAACAGCAATGCCAAAATTTGTGCAAGTCCAACCAGCATGGAATAGACACACCATAAACATCTACTGCTATTCTATTCCATGAACAAAAAGTGGCATCAGATTCTCTTGTTTCTCATTCTTTTGAATATTTGCACTCTCTCCTCTTTAAATGTCATACACTGCGGCTGCAAGTCATGTTTTTTGGTTTTGGAGCAGAAGTAAGTTTATTGCTGCCTCTGTATCTGTATTTGTGTCTTGTATTCATGTCATGTGTCCATGTTCATCCCTTACAGAATATGCTTATCATTCATATTGGTACTTGTATGATCCCTTTGCCTTGGATTTGATGGAAGCATTGACTAGTTATCTACTTTCAGAATCTTTTGTGCAACATTTCACACGTTGATTTTATTTGGTAATTTGATGTTGACATGGGTATCTAAATGTCTTTTGTATGTAAAATAGGCATATATTCGAATTCACCAGCCAGAGGATTTAAATGAGGCTGATTTAGCTCGTAAAAGGCTTATATTTGATGAGTTCTTTTACCTTCAGGTGATTTTTCTTTTTTGAAAATTTATTGTTTTTATGTATTGTTCAGGTGCAATTGTTAGGTGCATTCAATAGTTTCATACTCTCCCTGAGGAGTTATCTCGCACATGTTTGTGCATGGTTTACACAATTACATTTCTTTTAGGCCACTCTAATGAAAGAAATTTCTGTCAGTGTATTGATATTGCAAATCCATTCTATTGTTTTTCTATCGCTGTTCTCCTTGTATGGCTTCACCCTGCACTGTAAAACTTTGTGAGCAGGACCAATTGGCAAAGAGAAAGTTGGCAGAAATTAAAAGAACAAAAATAAATTAAATGGAAAATAAGGAGAATTTAAAGGAAAAAGGAAAACAGCCCAAAGTACAAATTAGGATTCTCAATTTCAACAATGCAACGTCTCTCTCGCTGTTACACATCAACCCTTTAGATGGGCTTTTCTCCTAAAATTAAATAAGGAAATATAATTTAGGAAACAATATGTTTGGGAAATAAGTAAACTAAATTTAGGAAAAACACTACTAGGAATTAGGATACTTATTTCATAATAAACAAACTCTAGAATTTACTTGATTATTACATAATAAAATAGTGCTAAAAAACTGTTGTGATTTTGAAAATAGGCACAAACTTGAGATATAATAAACTATAAGATTGCCCATGCATTTTAACAAGTCCCACTATTGGAAGCACTATTAGTATTCTTCAGGTTTGATATCTATGTATGATGGCTGGGGATCACAGAGTGCTAGAGCAATCTTTGGTTGGCAGCTGTTGATAGATTAGAGTCATTAATTTATGAGAAAATGCAAAATTTCGTCATGAACATATTGGTATGACTGACCCGAGATGTGTTACATTTTTGTTCTAGCCCATTAAATCTAGCAATCCAGTGTTTAAATTCTCTAATTTCCATTTAATATTTTTGTTAGTAAAAGTAGAGCATTGATGCATCTGTTCACACTGTGATATCCTTGTCGACATATTTAGAAGAACAATACGGCTTGGAGCAGTAATTAGCAATTTTGTGCACTTTATCTGTTTCATGATGAAAGTACCCTTTTAGAGGGGACCCATTTTTTGAATGTATCCATGAACTTCTGAGCAAAATATTATTTTGACACAATAGAAAAAAATAATCGCCTAAAGCTGTTTGCAACCATGTTATGAATTATAAACAGTCCTATTGATCAATGATCATGTCTCTTGAATTATTGTTTTTTTATTATTTTTTCCTATTTTTTTTATTAACTTATGCTGCTGGTGGCTTACTTTTTCTCTATTATTGGTGTTGTAAAAAAACTCTGATTAGCCCTATTTTCTTTCTTTCTGTTTTTGTTGGTCAGTTGGGGCGATTATTTCAAATGCTTGAAGGTCTCAGAACACAAATAGAAAAGGATGGATTGTTGGACAAATATCGAAAACGTAGATTAAATGCGGTTTTTAGTGAGGAGTGGTCAAGTCTCACCAAGACATTTTTGAAGGCTCTTCCATATTCCCTTACTTCAAGTCAGTTGACCGCTGTTTCTGAGATTATTTGGGATCTAAAGTGGCCAGTCCCTATGAATCGCCTTCTGCAGGTCTAAGGTCTTGCGCGCGCATGTGTATATATATTTCTTTCTTTCATTTGCTTTTATTAGCTTTAAAGTTCATTTTTGCTTCAAGATATCTCTGTGCCCCTTGTTGGGGGGGGGGGGGAGTGTATTAGATCTGCCCTGATTTTGCAGACATGCTTAGATGCAGACTGCCTTTGCCTTATTTAACTTATATATATATATATTGGTTTAAATCTGCATATATTGTCAGCAGACTCAGCCCAAATAATGCGTTGGTGATTCTTTTTTTTGTTCTCCTCTTAAATAAAAAAAAAAAATTTCATGAGGAAGAAATGAAATACAAAATGGAGATTAAGAAGTCCTGTCAATAAAATCTTAGAAGAAGCAAAATTAAAATTAATTTATTTTAAGTAAAAATAACTCAGATTGCCAATCTTGATGTAAAGTGGAGAAGCATGACCCTTTGGAACAACTAACTGCAGCAGACCAAAGGATTCCAACTAACATATCCTATACTGGAGTGAAGAACACGTCTTCTTCTTCCCCTTAAACTCACAAGCATTCCTTTTCAACCAAATACCCTACTGTGCTGCAAAAAAAAAAGGTACATCTCCATAATGATGACCCATCTTTTCTTCTTTCAAAACCATTAAAGGAAATAGTCAGCAAATCCTCAATGACTGAGGACACACCCACCTTTTCCAAACACACCAAACAGACCTTCCTAGGGAGGGCAATGCACAAAAAAACTGAGATATGGATTCTGAACCATCAAAACATAAGGGACACACATCCCGAGGTAACAACTTAAAAGGTCTCCTACTGTGTAGCAGATTGTTGGTGATAACTCTATTAAGAGCAACCAACCAATACTTACCAGGTTTATTATCACTCAAGCCTTGGTTTGCCCATATTGAAAACTTGCATGCTAGTGTTGGACCAATGTTTTAAAAGGCTCAATCAAGGCTCGCCTCAAGGCAAGGCAGGCCTAAAACGCCTTGAGGCTCAATCCAAAATGCCAAATCCCAAAAAAGCTAGCGCATTACATGTTAATGCTTATGCATTAGTACAAAAGGCATGCCTTTTGCGCCTTTCTAGTTGAGGCTTACGCATTTTGGGCATGTAAAACTCACATTAGATTTGGTTAGAAAATTTTAACTCTGTGTATATATAAAAGGAATTTCATAATATGAACTGATTTCAAAAACTTTTGAACCTCTACCTTTCCAAAATAATTGAGAGAACTGTATCTTATATCTTGAAAATAATTTGAACATTGTAATGTTATAGCTATTTGTTGTCATGATTTATGTAATGAATTAAAGTTAGTAATTTTTGAATGCCCAACAAGGAGTTTACAAATTATATTTTATTTTTAAAATTTTTATTTGTGATTTTGTTAATTTTTCTTTATTTGTAAATTATATGTAATTTATTTACATATTTTTATCAAAAAATAAAATTCTCAAAAGGCTTGCGTCCCAACGCCTTAAGGTTTATGCCTCGCCTCTTAAGGGTTAGAATGCCTTGCCATACGCCTTCGCCTTTTAAAGCATTGGGTTGGACAATATGTTGTTTGTATAGAATAAAAAGATCTTGGAATAAAAAAACTGTTGGAGAGGTGAAGAAATAATGGACAACCTTTGCATTAGATAATCTTTAGCTGTATCAAAAGGATTTCAAATTATTGATATATTTTGTCTTCAAATTAGATTTTTTAACAACTTTCATTGGACCGGGCTCTTATATTACTGAAAATGAGACAATTTTTGCCAAAATAAAAGAACAGGACAGCAAACTGATACAGTTATTGTTAGAGGTTATATATGTCTTTTGGTATTATTGTTATTGAGTGTGTCAGTATGTTAATTAGTGAGAGTTAGTAAGGGTATTCTTATCATTAGAATGTGTTTAATTTGTATTATAAATGGAGGGAGAGACCTATCTTCAAGTTAGGTCATTCATTTTAATCAAATCTTAACATGTTGTCAGAGCGTGATCCAACCTAAACCCTATTTCCATCGGCTGTGGCTGGAAAACACCATTCCTGCTGCTGTTCTTCCCAGATCCACCTCCATCCCATATTATTTCACAAAACCAACCATACACCCATAAACAGACCCCCCCGATGACCCACCTTACACAATCCCATTGCCGGAGGACACCCCACATGCCCCCACGTGCTGGCCAAATGATAGCAGGGCCGACCCACACCCCGGCGTGTGAGTGAAGTTCCGACTATTTTTTCTTTTTTCTTTTTTCTCCTCTGCCATGCTCTGGTTCCTTCTTTAGACTATATTATCAAGCTGTTAGACCAGTTTTTTGCTAAAAAATTCAAACTTTTTCGACCTTGCACTCATGGTATTCCATTAATTTCTGTTTGGGGTTTATGAAGACTTCTTTGTGAGTTTTTTGGAGCCATGGCAGCGTTTGTATGTTCAGTTGTGAGGCTGTGGCAGTGCTATATCCGTCAGTGAGTTGTTCACCTCGTCCGTGGTTGTCTCAGTGCTTCACATAGTTTGTGATTGTTCCGATTATTGATTATTCTTATTGTTTTTGGTGTGGTTGCTGATTTATGAGTGCTGTGGCAGTGCTATATCTGTTGGTGAGTTGTTCACGTTGTTCGCCGTTATGTCGGTGCTTCACATTATTTGTGATTGTCCCGATTAGTTTTGTTTGTTCTTCTTAATTTTGTTTTGGTTGCTGATTTGTGAGTGTTTGGATGGAATCTATTAATCCAAAAAATTTGTTTCCTAAATTGTTGCCACAAATAACGACCCAAAAGTTGGATGGAAAGAACTATGTTCAATGGTCTAAAGTTAGGGAAATTTGACCACTTGAAATCTGATTCTTCTAGTGAGAAGAGAAAAGACATGTGGGTTCAAGAAGATGCCTTGATTGTTTCCCTTTTATGCAATTTGATGGAGCCACAGATTACACGGAAGTGTATGCATCTAGATACGTGCAAGGAGATTTGGGATTATGTCAAACTTCTATACTCTAGTAACATTAGACATATGTATGATTTATCACTGGAGTACTTTTAGTTACAACGAGGAGATAGCAGTATTGTAGATTATTTTGGAGAGGTGAAGCGTATTCACGAGGAGCTTAATGTCGTGCAACCTATAATTGCCAATGTTTGTGAGATGTAGAAGCAGAGTGAGTAGATGACAGTTCTTCATGTTCTAGCAGGTTTGAGCCTTGAGTTTGAGGCAGCTCAGTCCTAGATACTTAGTCGTGCCAAGCTGCCATCATTTGCCGATGTTTATTCTTGTGTCCTTTGTGCTTCCGTTAGCATGCATTCTCCTGCACTTGCATCTGGCTCTAAGAGGACAACCTTTGCTACACAGGGTGATTCTAGTTCTCTACCAAACAACTGCAAAAGTTATTGTGGTGGTTCAAGTGATCGTAGTGGTAGAGACAGATGAGGCAGAGGTACTTTTCGCAAGTGCACTCGTTGTGGATGGAATAATTATACTATTGAGTAGTCTTGGGATCTTCACAACATACTTTCACGTGTTGCCAATGTAGCCACCACTGGCTTCACACCTCTGGGGGCAGCCAATACAGTCACCACTGACACCTTACCTTTGGGGTTAAGTGGGGGGCAATGTACTATGTCTACGTCAGAGGAAGTGAAATCAGAATGAATGATTTTTGTATTTCTTAAATTAATTATGTACAATCACAACTCTCTATAAATAATACAAACCGTATATCAACAAGGAAAGAATTGCCTAAAATAGAAGCATGAAATCTGCCCAAGTATTAGGCTAGAAATCCCTATACAATCTCTAGTATCATTGACCCATTATTCTTGGGATTTCTAATAATCCCCGGGATTTCTACACTCCCCCTCAAGTTGGATCATAAATGTTGACCATATCCAACTTGTATGTGAAATCATCAAAACATTGTCGAGGTAGTCCTTTGGTGAAGATGTCGGCTGTTTGTTCTTTGGTAGGAACATAAGTCATGCAAATGGTTCCTTCTTCAACCTTTTCCTTGATAAAGTGTTTCCTTGATAAAGTGTCTGTCCACTTCTACATGTTTGGTCCTGTTGTGCTTTACTGGATTAAGAGAAATGTTAATGGCTGCTTTGTTATCACAGTAGAGTTTGATAGGGAACTTTACTGTGACATGCAACTCCTCCAAGAGTTTCTGTAACCATAGTCCTTCACATATCCCTTGCGCCACTGCTCTAAACTCTGCTTCAGCACTACTTCTAGCCACAACGTTCTATTTTTTGCTTCTCCAAGTCACCAAGTTTCCCCATACAAAGGTGCAGTACCCGGAAGTGGACCTTCTATCTTCTGTTGATCTTGCCCAATCAGCATCTGTGAAGACTTCTATTTCTTTGCTCTCACATTTTTTGAAGAATAGTCTTTTGGCCGAAGATCCCTTGAGATATCTAAGAATCCTGTACATTGCTTCTAGGTGACTTTCCCTTGGTGAATGCATGTGTTGACTCACCACACTTACTGCAAATGCGATGTCAGGTCTACTGTGTGATAAGTAAATTAGTTTGCCAACTAATCTCTGATACCTTTCTTGTTCAATAGGTTTCCGATGTCTTCTCTTCTTTTTCCTGCTTCAATGGGGGTATTGCTTGGTTTGCACCCAAGGATGCCGGTTTTAGTTAGGAGGTCTAGGACATACTTCCTCTGAGAAACATTGATTCCCTTCTTTGATCAAGCAACTCCCATCCCCAGAAAATATCGCATTTGTCCCAAATCTTTCACCTCAAAGTCAGTGGCCAAGACTTTCTTCAACCTGTCCATCTCTGCTATGTTGTCTCCAGTTAGGATGATGTCATTGACATACACAATCGGAATTGTATTCTTCCCATCTTTAGACTGCCGGAAGAACATAGTATGGTCTGATTGTCCTTGCCGATATCCTTGGCTCCTAATCACCTTTGTAAATCTATCGAACCAGGCTTTTGGAGATTGTTTGAGTCCATACAAGGACTTTTTTAGTTTGCATACTCTGTTTTTTTACCCCTTTTACAAAAGCCTGGTGGTATCGTCATGAGGACTTCTTCTACTAGTTTGCCATTCAGAAAAGCATTCTTGATGTCATTTTGCTACAGTGGCCAATCCTGGTTGGCTACCAAGGCTAGGAGAACTCGGACGGTATTCAGTTTTGCCACGGGTGCAAAAGTCTCTGTGTAGTCAATGCCATAGGTTTGAGTAAACTCTTTTGCAACAAGGCAGGCTTTGTACCGTTCCATTGTCCCATCAACTTTGTATTTCACAGTAAACACCCATTTGCAGCCCATTGGTTTCTTCCCTCTCAGTAGATTCATCACATCCCACGTTCCATTTTTTTTCGAGGCCCACATTTCCTCCACAACTGCCTTTCTCCATTCAGGTATCTCAAGTGCTTCTTGAATTTTCTTTGGAATTTTTCTCCTGTCAAGATTAAAGGTAAAAGCACGACACCCTGTAGACAAAGTATTGTAAGACATGAATTTGGGAATGGGATGGAGAGTACATGACCAAGTTTGTTTTCTGAGAGCAATGGGTAAATTGAGATCAGCCTGTGCAGGTTTATCAAAGGAGGACTCAAGATTACTTGAAGACATTACCTTATCAGGAGTGGATGAAGACTCATGGGCGCTTGGATCTATCACCGGTTCCGACTCTTTTGGTGCCTTAGGTATGAGATTCTATGTGTCCTTTAATTTTGGCTTTCTTGTGTAGACAAGTATCTCCTTGTTATATTGTTTTCTTGCATCTCCCCCTGAATTAAAGTTTTTTCCTGTATTTGGCATATTAGAAGCACTTTTCAAGACAAGCTCAGTGTTTGGGACATGCTTAGGTTTAGTAATAAAGGTATTGAAGTCCAAAACTTGAGCTTCTTTACTACTAAGTCTCCCCCTAAAGCGAGGGCTTTTGGAAGTAAGGAGTAGTTTCAAAGAAAGTAACATCAAGACTAAAAAATACCCTTTTTGTTGTAGGATCATAACATTTGTACCCTTTTTGGGTAGGAGAATAGCCAAGAAAGACACTTGAGGGCGCATGGATCCAGTTTATGTCGATGATGTATATGGAAAAAAGCAGTACAACCAAACACTTCGAGAGAGAGATTTGAGTTGAGACGAGATTTTGGAAAAAATGCCTAGAATATTTGAAGAGGTGAGGCAAAATGAGAGAACTCGACTGGGCATTCTATTAATGAGATATGTAGCTTTGAGAATGACATCACCGCAAAACATTTTCAGCATATTGGTAGTAAACAGCAATGCACGAGCTACTTCAAGGATATGTCTGTTTTTTCGTTCGACAACCCCATTTTGTTGGGGGGGGGGGTCGACATAGGAACTTTGATGAATTATTCCATGTTCTTGGAGATAATTTCCCAGAATACGATTTTAATATTCTGTGCCATTATCTGTACGCATAATTTGAATTTTCGTGTGAAATTGTGTTTGAATCATGGATTGGAAATTGATAAACACATAACGCACTTTAGTTTTGTCTTTCAACAAGTATACCCAACAAGTACGAGTGTGGTCATCAATAAAAGTAACAATCCATTTTGTGTGGATACAATAGAGTGCTAGACGAGCCCCATATATCACTGTGAATCATAGTAAACGGTGAGGTTGGTTTGTATTTGGACTTTGGGAAAGAAGTACATTGGTGTTTTGCAATTTCACAAATCTCACGTTGAAAATCTAATAATGTTTTATTCGAACAAATGGAAGGAAATAATTGTCTCAAATGCGGGAAATTGGGATGACCCATTCTAAAATGCCATAACAAAATATCACTATCCTTGGGAACGGATGCAGAATCATAGATAGCAATTTGACATTGTTCACTCGCATTAGCCTCCTCAACGTAGTAGAGTCCCTCACACTCCTTAGCATTGCCAATCGTCTTCCCCGATGTAGGTCCTGAAAAACACAATGAGAGGGAAGAAATTTAGCAGAACAATTGGAATTCTTAGTTAACTGGCTAATTGATAGTAAGGTGCAAGATAAATTAGGAACATGAAGAACGGACTCTAGTGTGATGGAGTCAGAGAGTCGGATATTCCCTTTGCCTGCGACAGACGAGAGTGATCCATCTACAATTTTAACTTTCAAATTTCCAGCATAGGGTGAATATGATGAGAAAAGATGATATGCATCAAACATGTGGTCAGAGGCACCAGAATCAATAATACAAGGAGTTTTGGATCTAGAAGTTATACTCAAGGCTTGCAAAAAATTACCTCTTTGGGCTAAGAAGTCGAAGAAATATTTGTGGAAGACTGACCTGAAGTCTGAAAGGTAGAGTACATCTTGTAGAGTTGTTCCAACTGCTCAGAGTTAAATGCACCGCTTGAAATGGAACTATTACTGCATTTCTCCCTTTGAGGTCTCCCGGTTTGATTATCAACCAAGGTTTGTTAGCCCCGATTTTTGTTGTCTTGCCGTGGCTTCTAGTCAGCTGGTTTCCCGTGTATCTCCCAACACATCTCCTTAGTGTGGCTAGTTTTTCGACAGTGTTTACACAAGGAGTGTCCCTTTTGTTGTCTTGAACTAGAACTTGGAAGAGTCCGAGACACCAAGGCAGACATTTCTGGCCCATTATGGTTAGTAGAGACTGTCTCCTTCAGCATCACCTTACGCCCTACTTTCTTCTTGTCTCACTTCTGAGAAAACGTCGCGTGTTGATGGTAAGGGACGACGACCCAAAATTCTTCCATGGACATCATCAAGGGCCTGATTTAAACTAGCAAGAAACTCAAACACCCGTTCATTTTTGAGGCGTTTTTTATATCAGACACTATCTCCTGAGCATTCCCACTCTTCTTCGAAACTCAGATCGAGTTCCTGTCAAAGAGCAATCATCTCCATATAGTAATCTGTAACATCGCTTTCTCCCTGCTTTATTTGTGATAGTTGCGTCTTAAGCTCAAAGATTTGGGAGGAGTTCTCGGCGTGGGAGTAGGTCTCACGAGCAGCATCCCAGACTTTCGTCGCCGACGGTAGGAAGAGATAAGTCCTCCCGATTGACGGCTTCATGGAGTTCACCAGCCACGTCGTGACCATGGAGTTCTCCGATTTCCATTTCTGAGTGGTGGTAGCTTTGGTTGGGGCAGGTCTCCGTGTTTCGCCGGTAAGAAATCCCAACTTTCCCTTGCCATTGATCACAAGTTTGATTGTTTGTGCCCATTCTCAGAAATTCTTGCCATTCATCTTCTCCACCATGAGCTAGAAGGACGAGTTGTTGAGTCTTGTTGAGCCCATGGTGGAGATAGCTTCGTTCTCACCTTCGTGAGATTCAGAGGTCATCGAACCTCTGCTTTGGCCGGTGGTTTCCACCATTGATAGCTAGGTTTAATCTCCTAGCTCTGATACCATGAAATCAAAATGAATGATTTCTGTATTTCTTGAATTAATTCTGTGCAATCACAACTCTCTATAAATAATACAAACCGTATATCAACAAGAAAAGAATTGCCTAAAATAGAAGCAAGAAATCTGCCCAAGTATTACGCTAGAAATCCCTATACAATCTCTAGTATCATTGACCCATTATTCTCGGGATTTCTACTAGAAGAGTATTCCAAGTTCCAACAGTATCAATTGTCACAACAAGCTTCTCTTTCCATTGCATTTCTTGCCCAAATAGGTAATCACATAGTATGTTTGTCATCCAGTACTTCTCCTCCTAGTCCTTGGGTCATAGATTCCGCTGCCATTGATCACATCATATGTATACCTAGCTTTTTCTCCACTCTTCCATATCCTGCAAATTTAATTTGTGTTACTCTTGCTGATGGGTCCACTACTACAGTCAAGGGAATTAGGACTGTAAATCCCACTTTTTCTATTTCTCTTCCTTTAGTTTTATATATTTCCAAATTTCCTTTCAATCTTATGTTCGTGAGAAAAATTACTAAATCAATGAATTGTTTGGTGCCATTCTTCCCTGATTTTGTGGTTATTCAAGATTTGAAGATAAGGAAGACGATTGGTGGAGGGCGTGAAGCTGGTGGACTCTATCACTTTGAGTCGCTATCTCCATCTACCGCCTGCACTGTTTAATTCATTGTCGCTTGGGTCATCCTTCATTGGAAAAGTTAAAATGTCTTGTTCCTAGTTTGAGTTCTATATCTAGTCTCGATTGTGAGTCTTGTTAGTTGGGAATGCACCATTGTGTTTCTTTCCCTTCTCGAGTCAATAAACAAGCTACAAGCCCTTTTATATTAGTTCATTCAGATGTCTGGGGTGCTAGTAGGGTTGTGTCCAAGTTGGGTTTTCGGTACTTTGTAACCTTTGTGAATGATTATTCAAGAATGACTTGGTTATATTGAATAAAATATTTTTTAAAAGTTATTTCATGTATATTCTGCCATTTGTTCTGAAATATTGACTCAATTTGTTTTGCCAGTTCGAATACTTTGAAGTGATAATGCTAAAGAGTTTTCCAGTGCACAATACACTACTTGTATGACTTAGTTTGGCATTATTTATGAATCATCTTGTGCCCACACTCCTCAACAAAATGGGGTTGTAGAGTGGAAAAATAGACATCTTCTTGAAATCACTTATACCTTACTTTATCAAATGCATGTACCTAAAGTGTTTTGGAGTGATGTTGTGCTTACTGCTTGTTATCTGATCAACAAAAGGCCATCCTTTGTTCTTAGTGGTAAAACATTCCCTACTTTTACCTTTCCTAGTTCATCTTTATTTTCTCTTATCCTTGTATATTTGGGTGTGTCCTTTGTTCGTCAACTAACTCTTGGGGTGGATAAGTTGGATCCTCGTGCTATAAAATGTGTTTTTCTACCCTACTCATATGCTAAAAAAGGACATCATTGTTATAGTCCTATGCTGCATCACTTCTTTGTTTTTGTAGGTGTTACATTGTTACCTTCTTTGAGTCTACACCTTACTACACCTAGTCACTGAGCACTTTTGAGCTCAATGAGTCTCTTCCTTTGCCTAATCTTCTAGATTCTACGTTGCTGTCCTTGCCCAACCTACCGTCGGAGTCTCTATGTAGTTTGAGTCCTCATCATCTTGATCATCCTAACTTGCAAGTGTATTCACGACGGCGGCTCCAAGGAGGAGAGTCCCCTTTAGCTTCTACTACCACACCTTTGGCTTCCTCGTATGATGATCATACTTCCCATGATGTTGATCCTCCTATTGCTATTTGGAAAGGTTAACGCATATGTACTCAACACCCCATTTCTAGCTATGTTTCTTATGACTCTTTATCACCCTCTTATTATTGTTTTGTTACTACTCTATCATCTACTATCCTTACTAAATTTGTTTCAGAAGCCTTAGCCCTTTTTGGGTGGAGGGATGCTATGGTTGAAGAGATGAACGCTTTACATTACAATGGTACTTGAGACTTGGTACCTCTTCCTCCTGACAAGTCTGTGGTTGGTTGTCACTGTGTTGGTTTACATTGTGAAAGTCAACCTTGATGGTTCTGTGGCTTGTTTAAAGGCTTCTCTTGTTGCTAAGGGATACATTCAAGTGTATGGGCTGGATTGTTCTAATACTTTTTCTCCAGATGCCAAACTTATATCAGTACGTATGTTCATCTCCTTGGCTGCTACTTGTCACTGGCTTTTGCATAAGCTAGATGGGAAAAATGTCTTCTTGCATGGTGACCTTGAAGAGGAGGCTTATATGGAGTAACCGCATGGGTTTGTGCTTAGAGGGAGTCAGGCTTAGTGTGTTGGCTCAAGAAGGCTTTATATGGTTTAAAACAGTCTCCTGGAGCATGGTTTGGTCGTTCCAATGCTATAGTGCTTGAGTTTGGTCTTCAACTATATGCTATGGATTATTCTGTGTTTTATCGTCATACATCATTGGGTAGGATCTTTCTTGTTGTTTATGTGGATGATGTTGTTATTACTAGTGATGATGATAAAGGTATTTAGAGTCTCAAACTTTTTCTATAGACTAAGTTTCTGAGCAAAGAATTGGGACTATTGAAATACTTCTTGGGTATAGAAGTATCTAGATCTCGTATCGGAATTACTATGTCACAGAGGAAGTATGTTCTTGATTTGTTGGATGAAACTGACTTGTTGGGATCTAAACCGATTGATGCACCCATGGATCCTAACAAGTTAATGCTGGATATTGGTGATTTGCTACCTAATCCTAGACAATACTGGAGACTTGTTGGAAAGATAAATGATCTCACAGTTACTTAGCAGGATATATCTTTTGCAACAAGTGTTGTGAGTCAATTTATAGATTCTCTGTGGACAAGTCATTGGGACGCAGTAATTCGCATCTTGATATATCTTAAAGGTGCACCTTGAAGAGGTCTTTTATATCTTAATCATGGTCACACTTATATCCATGAATATACAAATGCACATTGGGCTGGATTGCCTTCCGATCATAGTTCCACCACCGGGTTCTGTATCTTAGTTGGTGGCAATTTGGTTTCTTAGAAGAGTAAGAAACAAACTGTGATGACAAGGTCAAGTGCTGAATCAGAATATAGAGCTATGACTCACACTACTTGTGAACTTGTTTGGTTGAAGAACTTGTTGGAAGAACTGGGTTTTTCGCATTCTCAACCTAAGTGCTCTTCATGTTGCCTCCAACTCGGTCTTTCATTAGCAGACGAAGCTCATTGAAGTTGATTGCCACTTTGTTTGGAAGAAACTTGTGCAGAAGCTCATTACAACTGCTTATTTGAAGTTAGACATGCAGCGTGCTGATTTTTTACCAAAGCATTGGGAGATGCTCGTGTTAAATTCAATTGTAACAAGCTGGAGCATAAATGTCATATGCTCCAGCTTGAGGGGGCAGTGGCGGAGGTTATATATGTCTTTAGTATTATTATTATTGAGTGTGTTAGTATGTTAATTAGTGAGAGTTAATAAGGGTATTGTTGTTATTAGAATGTATTTAAGTTGTATTATAAATAGAGGGAGAGACCTATCTTCAAGTTTGGCCATTCATTTTAATCAAATATTAACAGTTTTCATTGATTACCGCTTTTGATTTGATATTCCTAATATGTTTCCTATCAGGGTGATGTTGGATGTGGTAAAACTGTTGTTGCTTTTTTGGCATGTATGGAGGTCATTGGCTCGGGTTATCAGGTTTGTCACTGTCAAGACTTATCTTTGACTTGGATGTTTTTGTCATATTCACATTTGTCATTATATGGTGCAACATTGTTCTCCTTAGATTATTAAGGGCTTGTTTAGTTGTGAAAAGCAATTCTCATTTTCCATTTTATTTTCCAAAAAATTTCAAAAAAGCTAGCTAATTTTTAATTTTTACAACCTTTGTATGAAATAAATGTACAATAATTTAACAGTTTTAAAACTTGACTTTAATTTATGTGGATTATGTAGAGTTTCTTTTAAATCTACATAGATCTTATTTCAAGTCCCAAAATATGTAATTCCAAATTTTGGAAAATTGGAAAACAAGTTTTATTTATTTTTTATTTTATTTTTGTGAATATTTTGAGATACAACAACAACAACAACAAAACCAAGCCTTAGTCCCACTAAGTGGGATCAGCTATATGAATCATTTTTTGCCAATTTATGCGATCATGGAAATTAAAAAATGAAAAATTGTTTTGCACTTTTAAACAAACTCTTTACTTTTTTACCTTTTTAGTATGAATCTTGAAAAATAAAAATAAAAGCTGAAATTTCTATAATTCTTTGGAAAACTAAAAATTGGAAAATGGAAAATGTTTTCCAAAACTAAAAGAGCCCTGATATTACAATTTGCATGATTTTGTTTGATGCATAATACTAGTTTTACTTGTGTTTTATTAATTTTTGGTCAATTGGAATCTTTCACCATTTTTAATTTTAGACATTTATATCTCATCTTTATCCACATTTTATTCCTAGTACCAAATTCAAGGTAGGCTATGGGATGAGTATTTGTTTTTGGGAAGATATTTGGATGGAGGATTTGGCTCTTTTCATGGCATTTCCTTGTTTGTGTCGCCTTTCTTTTTTACATAATGGCCCTATTCCTTCCTTTTTCTTTCTAACGGGGAAAATTTTTCGTGGGATTTTCATTTTTCCATAGTTCTTTGATTGATAGAGAGGTGGAGGGGTTTGCATCTTTGTTGCATTTATTGGAGGGTTGTTGTCCTTCCAATAGGGAGGATGTGAGGAAGTGGGTGCCGGAGTCTTCAGGTGGTTGCTTGCTATTCTTTCTTTGAGTTCTTGACTCAAGAGAATGTCTTTTTCTCTCTTTCATATGATTTGAAAAGCTAAAATTCCCTCTAAATTAAGGCATTTATTTGGTTGGTCGGTCTGCAGAGTAGGATGCCTTCCAAGGCATTATCTCTAGTCGTGTTTGTCCTTTTCATTGACAGTTCTGAATCTGCCCCTCATTTGTTTTTGCATTGTTCTTTCTCTTGGAGACTTTGGAACAAGTTATTTAGTTTTATTGGGGAAAGTTGGGTTGTCTGGCATCTGTAGGATAGGCTGGCTATTTATTTTTTGAGGTTCAGAAGGAGCAAAGACAAGGCTGCTGTATAGAGATGTGTTTTGTATGCTGTGTTTGAGGTATTTGGATGGAAAGGAACAATCACATTTTAAGGGGAAAAGCCCTCTTGGGCTTTTGATTGGGATAAGATTCAATTTTTGGTTTCCTCATGGGCTGTTGCCGCTGGTTTTTCTAGGGATTATGTCTTGAAGATTTCCAGCATGATTGGTCTGCTGCTTTGTATTAATTATTTTGTTTTTTAACTTTATCTTTTCTTCTTTTTCTTGTTTTTTGGAGGATTCCTTATCCTCCTGTATTGTATATTCCTTCTCTATATACTTCTTTTTGAGACAAAAAAAAGTGAATTAACTGTTGCATTTCTTTTGTCGTGCCGGTAGGCTGCTTTCATGGTTCCAACTGAGTTGCTCGCTGTCCAGCATTATGAAAAGTTACTTAATTTACTGGAGGGTATGAAGGAGGTTCAGTGCAAGCCTTCTGTTGCTTTACTAACTGGTTCAACCCCATCAAAACAATCACAGATAATTCGTAAGGCATGAATTATTACCGAATCCATTTTTTGATGTTTGTGTTTTTGCTAGTAATTCTTGTCATATGTTATTAATCGCCAGGGTCTCCAAACTGGACACATTTCATTGGTAATTGGAACCCACAGTTTAATAGCTGAAAATGTGGAATTTTCAGCTCTACGCATTGCAGTTGTGGATGAGCAACATCGCTTTGGAGTGATTCAGAGGGGAAAGTTTAACAGTAAGGTGTGCGGCAACTTTCAAAAGAGTTTTGTTATTGTCTTGCAGTTCTATACCTCGCTAGCATAATGGCTGATTTCAATGAAAATTTTTCATTTCATTTGTCACCAAGTTTGCTACACAGTTGATGCAGGCGATGCTCAAACTGCATTATATTTTGATTCAGAGAAATTATGTGGATAAATTATCTATCATTGGTGATGTATTTTTAGATTTTGATCTACTGGCATATATGATTGTTGTCATTGCAAAAAATTGAGATATTCTGGCACTCTTTTGTGAACTAGCCCCTCTTCAGTTAGCATTTCAGTTTTCCAGTAAACTATTTTTGGATTCTTGTTTTCAAAAATGAAAGAAGTGAGCTGTATTGTACAGTTCGGATAGCTAAATTTGAATTTAATTCCAATGGCAGAAAAGAATGTTTTTAAATAGAAAGTTTCTTGGAACACTCTCGTCACTAACACCTAGCTCACTTTCTTAGTCCAGCAACCCTGAAATTCCAACAAAAATGCCTCAACCATGCCCACAGACCACTAACTCCGAACCTAGAGATCCACCCCCTTATGGCTTCTCTCAAATCATGATCATGCATGAAGAACAGAAATATTAGAGAGGGAAAAAAAAAAACTCAATATCTGGCAATCCACCTGCCCTAATCCCTATCCGCTGCTGTCAGAAGTTAGAGAGGAAAAAAACCAAGCAGAAAATCAGAAATCAAAATTGTCATTTTCTGTCATCACTCAGTGTGGCCCTTGCCTTTCGCTGTCATTGTAAGAAAAAGAAGGCAATGACAAGGTGTGCGCACACACAAACACGGAGAGAAAGAGAGAGAGAGAGAGAGTTGGTTTGAGAAACTACTTTCTTCTTCATGCCATTATCTCTAATTGAGAGCACTTCCATGTGGTTGATGTGAATCAAGTCCTTCACGTAGGTACTCTCACAAGTCGACGAATAATTGAGTTATTATTTATTTATTTATTTTTATTTGATAAGCAAAGAAAAAATATTGTTGAGCACACCAGGGTGCTAAACCAAACACCAAAAGGCATATTACAAAGTGTTACAATAAAACCAAATTGATTCTCTAAGACCCTCATTTCTATTTTTATTCTTTGTTCCATTGCCCTTTCCCATAGTTTCTTTATGACTCATATGTTTAATTTTTGACAGTTATTGCAACTTTGAATGCCACCTTGTTTTTATTTATGGGTAACATGCTCTTCCTCCATTACTCTGACATTTACTTGGTTTTGAATCATGTTGAATAGATTAGTTAACCATATACTCCCTTTATCTCCTAGACATTTCTAGACTTCTATTGGGATGTTATTTGGTTCTATAGATTTCCCACTTTCATAATTTTTGAAGCCATCTTAAGTTCAGTGACTCTAATTTTGCGAATAAACCTGAGATTTTTAAATCTTTTTATCATTTGTCACTTCTAGGTTTAAGCTTTCAATGTGGTATTCATTAAACAACTTATTATCTTTCCCACCTCTCTTTTGTCTTCTTTTACCAAGACAATAATAATTCTCATCCTTTATAAACTTTAGTCTAGTATATGAATTATTTTATAAGCTTTATATTTAGCTTCACTAATGGCCTTTCATGCCTTTTTTCTTTCCTCTTTATGCTTAAGTGTCCTCTTTTATTAAAGCAAGTACTCATTATAAGTTATAATAGGATCATATGACATGGCAAAATATAAAATCATATCATCAAGACGCTTGTAGGGGACACTCCAGTGTACATTTGGCAAGGATTCATTCATAAGATCTTACAAGTTTTAAACTAGCTATTAGCTACGTAATGGAACCCTCCTCCTTTACCTGACTTGGGACTTGTAGTAGATGGGATATGTAGGGCATTTAGTGCTACAGAAGTAGAGTACAAGTATCAACAAATTGAAGAAATAGTAAATAAATGTTGTAGCCATGTACTGAAAATTTGACACGAAGCTTATGCATATACTTCTGTTTTTGAAAAATCGGGTTGTAAAAGAACTGTTGCATATATTGAAAAACATAGACTTTGCATGCCCTAAACTTGGAAATGAAAAATGAAAGATGATTGTTCTTGAAAAATAGGATGTTGTTAAAATGCCTAAGTTTAACTTGAAATTATAGTATTCTTGGAATTTGAAAGTTCAATTCTCTAGTTGTATTGGATTTCAAAATAAATTATGCATATTAGCTTTGAAAGTCAGTAAGTGGTTGATGCAAAACTATTATATACATTCGAAGCGTGGAAACTAGAAAGCCAGTCCCTAAATCTAAGTAATCTACACCATGCACACATATCAAAACAGAATCGAGCGAGGGAGAAGATCTCACTTGTGGATTACAGTGGTGATGGACGGAGATTACGTGCTTCAGAGCCCAAGGGCTTACCTCATCCACAGCCTTTGAATGTAAAAGAGAGGGATTGAGTGACAGATTTTGTTAGGGAGGTAAGTGGTAGTCACATCATTGCATTGGTGATAGCTTCGTGCCAGTGATATAGCAGTAGGGAGAGGGGGATGTATCTGATAGGTAATCAATTCAAGACGGGAGAGAGAGAGAAGAATAGCCAGGGGGAGACGATGAACCAGTTGTCTAATTGGAGGAGCTCAATGGAGAGGTTTTGTGGTTTCGGAGCCTTGGATCTATGCTTGATGGGCAGATCAGAGTGAGAGGCTTTTGAAGGCAGCATACTTCCCATCAGAAGGAGAATAACAACTAGGAAGAGACATTGGACTAGTCATCTTCTAAGAGAAGTTCATCGTAGACGATCAAAACTTTTTAGGAACCTAGATATGAGCTTGTAGGAGCAAGATCTGCGCTCAACGGTTTACTAATAGTTGACCAAAGAGAGGGAAGGGAACGAGTTATGCCTCAGCGTAGGAAAAATGAGAATGATGATGGTAATGAGAGAGATCACCTGTGCAATCTCCTCCCTCTTCTTTTGGTGTGGAGACTAGCAAAGGACACCCTTGTTGGCTGTGGGAGGCTGCCCAGTGAGGAGCTGTTGTGAAGGAGGCACGTGGAGAAGGCGATTGATTAGAAAGAGGCTTTGTGCCTTGAGAGAAAAATGGCTTCAATGAAGAGGGTTGAGATGTTTGACTAGTTTAATTTATAATCCTTGAACTTACATTCTTAATCATTTCTAAAGTTTCTTGAAAGAATTCCATTCTTTCCTACTAATTTCCGTCATACTTCAATAAATTGTTTAATTAAAACTAATTTAAAGGATTAAACTTAGAAGTCACAAATGAGGAAAAGGCGAAAAATCTATATGAAGTTAAGATGTCTTTAAAAAAATGAAAAGTGGAAAATCTATTGGATCGGATAACATTCCAATTGAAGTTTGGACATTTTTAGGAGAAAATGAAGTGTATGGTGGACGAATTTATTCAACACAATTATAAAAACCAAGAAAATGCCAAACGAGTGAAGGAAAAGCATGTCAATACATATATACAAAAAACAATGGTGATATTCAAAATTGCAGCAACTATTGTGGAATTAAACTATCAAGTCATACAATGAAACTATGGAAAAGGGCAATTGAGCAAAGAATAAGGTTAGAGACTAGGGTCTTAAAGAATCAATTTGGTTTTATGCCGAGAGATTGGCTTAGAAGCTATCTATCTTTAAAGAAGACTAATGAAAAAGTTTAGGAAAAGGAAGAGGGAGTTACATATAATTTTTATTGACCTAAAGAAAGCCTATGATAGGGTACCTAAGGAAATACTTTGGTGGCCTTTAGAAAATAAGGGAGTGTGCAATAGGTGTACTAATGTCATTAAGGATATGTATGAGAGAGTAATGAATCGCATTAGGAATGCAAGTGGAGAATCTAGAGAATTTCCAAGCACAATAGGTTTATATCATGGATATACTTTGAGCCATTATCTTTTCATTTTAGTGATTTATGAACTCACTAGGTGTATACAAAACGAGATCCCATGATGCATGTTGTTTGTTGATGATATTGTCTTGATTGATGAAAATATGAAGGGGTAGAATCCAAGTTAGAATAATGGAGAGAAGCTTTAGAGCTTAAAAGTTATAGGATAAGTAGAATTTTTTTGCCTACTTATAATGCCGTAACTTCTACAATAAAAGCTTGCACTGCATTAATTATATATAGATATCTGAAAATACTGAACACACTGAATTATTGATATTTAAATTCGGTATCTAAAAACACATCTGTCCTAACTAAATGGCTTTGGTGGTTTCCGCTATAGAATTCTTTTGTGGCATAAGGTTGTAAAAAGTAAGTTTGGACTAGACGAGAATGAGTGGGATGCTAATTTGGGTTTCAAATGTTCATAGGAGAGTCTATGGATAGCTATCTCTCAGATTTATCCCCTTTTCATTGCCCATGCTAAATTCTCATTGGGTAGGGATTGTAATATCCACTTTTGATCCCTGGTTGGGGAATACAGTTTTGTCCACCTCTTTTCCTCATCTCTTTTGCTTGATCTCATGGTTGGATGACTCTATTTCTTCCTTCTTTGTTGATCCAGGTGGTCGTCTTCGTGGGATTTTCACTTTCAAAGGTCGTTGAATGATAGGGAGTTGGTAGAGTTATCTTCATTGATAGTCTTTTGAATAATTGTTGGTTTTCTTTGGAGAAGGACGTTGGTCTTGGTCTTTGGGTCCTTCAAAGGTTTATTCCTGCAAATGTTTTTGTGATTTTATGACTAGTTCCAATTCTTCTTTTTCACTCTATAAATCCATATGGAAGGCCAAAATGCCCTCTAAAATCAAGGCTTATATTTGTTGGTCGTGCTTGATGGAATTAACACCAATAACTTGTTGCAGGTCAGATGACCTTTGAAGGCTTTCTCTCCAAATATTTGTGTACTTTGCTTTAATTTTTTAGAATCTGCATCACATCTTTTTATACAATGTGATTATGCTTGGAGGGTATGGAACAAGTTATTTGGTTTGTTAGGTGAATGTTGGGTGAGTTCAGAGTTGGTGGGTGACTTCATGGCAGTTTCTTTTGTTGGTTTTAGCAGCAAAAAGGGAAGGGCAGCGATCTGGAAATGTTCTTTCTTTGCAATATTTTGGGGTGGTGGAAGGTGCATAATGTAGGTATTTTTGTCGGTAAGAAGTCGTCATATTTGCTGGTCTGGAAGAAGATACATTATTTGGCTTCTCTTTGGTGTGTGTGTCATATGGGAATTTCTTGGGGCTAAGCTTTTAGGTATTCAATGCAACTGGCGACATTTGATTGATTGTTAGACTGCGCTGATTTTATATGTTCTTTTTTAGTTTTTTATTTTTCTTTGTTTTTTGTTGGATTTTTCCGTTCTTTGCTAAGGAGATGTCTTATTCTCCTTCTTGTAAATTCTTAATCTATGAATAAAATTCTTCATTTGCTGTAGGAAAAAACAACACAAAATATATGAAATGTAGTTTCAACCATGGTAGGAGGAATATTGGAGAAAAGTTTAAAATTGATGGTCAAGAAATTAATAGCACTAGTAGATTTTGGTACCTTGGATCTATTATGCAGGCAGAAAGAGAAATAAAAAAGGATGTAATATATAGAGTTAAAGAAGGTTGGGTAAAATGAAGGAGTGCTTTGGTGTGTTGTGTCATTGTAGAATACCCTTAGAACTAGAAGGAACGTTCTATAGGACGGCTATAAGATCAGCCATGCTACATGGATCAGAATGTTGAACAATTATGAAACAGCATATCCAAAAAGTAAAAGCCTCTTAAATGTGAATGTTATGGTGGATGAGTGGGATAACATTAGAGGATAAATTAAGTAACGAACATATTCGTGATAAGCTAGTCATGGCAACAGTAGAAGATAAGATGTAGGAGTGATAATTTGGTCATCTGAAACGTAGGCCAAATAGTGCACTAGTAAGGAGGAGTGAGCTAGTTACTCTTACTAGTAGTAGAAGAGGTTAGGGTAGACCTAAAATAACATGGAATGAGATAGTGAAGAAGGATTTAATAATGCTTAATTTGTCTGAGAAAGATGCCCTCGATCACATAAATTAATGGAAAAGGATTCATGTAGTTGATCCTACCTAGTGGGACTAATTTCCGTCATTTTTTTGGATTGAAATTGAAGCTGACATCAAAATTGAAATTTGCATACTTTTGGACCTTCAAAATTTTAGTTGAAATCAAAATTTAAGAGCTTTGTTGGGAGGTTAGGAGATCTGAGAAAGAGTGGGTCTTATTAGTGAAATTCTAAATAGCAGTTATCCTAATATTGATTTTATCCGAGACATAAACTTGAGTGTGTGGATGGTGGTGCACTTCATAGTATTTGGAAGGGTAGGTTTAAGGACTGGGAGGTTCTTCCTTCTCAGGGGGTGGCTGGGGGAATCCTTATTTTGTGGATACTCGTTCAGTTGTTAGAATAGATAGTCTTGTGGAGTTGTTTCTTTGTCTGTTCTGTTGGAAGTGAAAGGCTGGGGTCTGTGCTGGTTCTCATCGGTTTATGGTCTTTCCAGACCTGCTCTTAGGTCTTATTTTTAGGACGAGTTATTTGCTATGTATGGTTCTTGTTATCCTAGGTTGGTTTATTGAGTGCTGTTAATGTGGTGAGATTCCCTAGGAAAAAGAGGAGTGGGAGGTTTACTTCAAGCATGAAGAATTTTGATAGTTTCATTCAAGATTTTGGGTTGATTATTTCTCAGAAGGATACCCCCTTAGTATTTCTCTACATGTTTAAGTTTGAGGAGAAGACATTTTTTTTTAAAATTAAAACTGCATTTGGCATTGGCCAGATCATCCTACTTGTGTACTTCTGTCCAATTAGCAGGTGCAGGAAATGCAATAATTTTTCTGCCACTTATTGCTGATCCTTCCTTACATTTTAAAGCATACTAATGCTATGGTTCATGGAGCTCTTGATTTATTTTTGTGTCATAACTTTTATTTACTTTAACAATATTTCATTTCTTAAGTGAGGTGACTGTGATTGTGGTGTTTTACCCTTGCAGTTGTATAATACCTCTTTAAGCTCAAGAATGAGTATGGCTAACTCTGATGCTTCGTCTAAAGGTGCTGGCTATATGGCCCCTCATGTTCTTGCTTTGTCAGCCACTCCAATCCCAAGGACTCTTGCTCTGGCTCTATATGGGGATATGTCCTTGACACAGGTATGTAAAATCTGCTGTCTTGTTGGATGCGTAGCTTCACCAATTTGAAACCATTTAGTTTTTAGATAATAAAAAGCAGATATATTATGAGGAAACAAAATTCAGGCAAGAGAAGAGCAGGATATCATCAAAAAAGGAAAGAAAAGGTTTTTGGAAAGCGAATGAAGAATTTTATTCATAGATTAAGAATTTAGATTCTGGAGAAATCTCCTTAGCAAAAGCTTGAAAAAAAGAAGTGGAGAAAAATCAAAAATTAGAAAGACAAATAAAAGTAGAGCAATCTAACAATGGAACAAATACCGCCAGTGGCGCTGAACATCTAAAAAGCTTATCCCCCTTAAAATTCCCATGACTTGTACACCAAAGAGAATCCAAATAATGTATCTTATCCCAAACCAGAAAATACGACTTCTTCCCTGAAAAAGCTACATTCATTACTTTAGACACCCAAATTTTAACTGGGTCTCTTTTTAGTAGGATCTCTTTTATTTTATTCCTTGGTCTTGTGCAAATATAGGAAATACTACTGGGTCCTTTGTCATAACTTGATTATTCCCTCTAAACTGAGTCACTTTGATAATATTTTATTTTAGGGTCCCTTTGGATAACATTTTTCTTTTACTTATTTTCCTGAATTTAAGTAGACCCATTTTGTTTGATAACCATTTTCATTTCAACTCGGTCCCTTTTTAACATTTTTCTTATTAGGTCCCTTTTTAACATTTTTTATTAAGTCCCTTTTTGACAATCCTTGTTATTATTTCATTCAACTGGTTCCCTGTTCATGCAGCTAGGACCTCTTGTGTAAATAACTCTTTTATTTCCTCTCAAATAATAAGACACATCAGGGTACATGGAAATATATCAAGGGTACATGGAAATACATCAGGGGTACATAAAATACATCAGGGGTACGAGGAAACATATTGAGGGATTACAGGGGTAACAAAAGTAACAAAAATACAGAGTGGCCGAACAAAAGCCCTGCACCCAAAGGATATTCCCAAAGCATCTCCATAAGAATCTGCATTCAAAAAAACAGAAAAGTAGATCAAGCATGCAAAGGAAATAAAATTTTGAGCTATCCTGCAATTAATTAGATTTCAAAGGTTGGATGTATCCCCCCATAGCTTTGGCCAGAGACTCCATGAGAAGAAGAGACTCTGCCCAAATCGCATAAAAGAAGGGATTGGTTGCTGTAAGAAGGAAAACACGAGCTAGGGTTTGAATAAAAGGAAGGAACTGAGAAAGGAAAGTCCTGAAGATTGCCTACCTTAGCTACATCTCTGACCCTATAAATAGGGGGTTCGCAGAAGGAGAAGGGCACCAACACAAAGAAAGACCAATACGTTGAGCAGAAAAGAAAGAGCTCTAAAAGAAAATAGAGAGACATTACGGAGAGTTGAGGGATAGGTTAGTCTCGAGGGCTAAAACCCTAGAGAAACTGATGGTTAAGCACTCACCCTACCCACAAAAGGAGGCGGCACAGCCCAATGCCCCTGGCAACCTGAAGGCACATCCTAGTGGCCCCCCTGCAACTAGAAGACACAGCCCAGTGCCCCCACACAAATCAAAGGCACCCCTTCCTACCCAAGGAAGCACTCAATTCAAAAGACTACTCGAGAGAAAAGCAAGAGCCCAGATAGAAAGGAACGTAGGGATAAGAAGACCCGAAGGAGTAGAAAACCTCAGGTATATATCTTTTGGCCTATCCTTCCATAAACTATCATATATTACAGATACTCGGTCAGAAGGAGCCCCCCCATGCATGCATGCACGTAAAGAACATAGGTCTCCCTTGAAGACCCAGAAAACCCCCACAGTTTCACTCTCTCTGAGAAAAGCAAAGAGCCTAGACAGAAAGGAACGTAGGGATAAGAAGACCCGAAGGAGTAGAAAACCTTAGGTATATATCTTTTGGCCTATCCTTCCATAAACTATCATATATCACAGGTACTCAGTCAGAAGGAGTCCCCCCATGCATGCATGCACGTAAAGAACATAGGTCTCCCTTGAAGACCCAGAAAACCCCCACAGTTCCACTCTCTTTGAAAAACCAAAAAACTCCCCAGTTGAGAACCAAGTCCAAACCCTACAGTGGGCTGAGACCCACGCACTCAAACAATGAATAAAGCCCAGCCTGCAACCCACTTTTTTTTAAATAAATAACCCAAAGCCTAATCTCTGAAAGTAGCCTGAAGCCCATGTCTTTTAAATAACCCATAGCCCAAGTTTTCAAAAACCCCTTGAAGCCTATGTTAGAAGCCCAAGTTTTTAAAATAACCAAAGCCCCAAGTTTTTTGAAAACCTCCTTAAGCCCAAGTTCTTTTGAACCCCTATGAAGCCCAGAAGCCCATGTTTTAAAAAAGCCAAGGCCCATGCTTTAAAACAACCGAAGCCCATTTTTTTTAAAAACCCAGAGCCCATGTTTTTAAATAAACATCCCAAAGCCCAAGTTTTAAAAAAAGCGAAGCCTATGTTTTTAAATAACCCAAGGCCCATGTTTTAAAAACAACCAAAGCCCAGAGTTTTTAGATTGAAAACGAAACCAAGCCCAAAGCCCACTTATCAAAACCAAAGCCCAAGGCCCAGCCTTATAGAACCCTGGCAACCCACGAACCAAACCATGCCCAAAGCCCGAGTTAGGCCTAGACCCCAAGCCAAATCAAGCCCATACATGCACCATTGGGTCCACGGTTACAAAGCCCAATCCTCGAGCCATTTGAGGGTCAACCCAATGGGGTGACTCACCCGAGTCAACCCATACCCAATTCACTGGGTTCCAGGCGAGTTGACTTGCCCTGAGCCCTACTCAATTCAATACACAAACTTGGACCCAACTCAGAACACAAACCTAGACCCAACTCAGAATGCAAACCTGAACTCAACTCAGATTACAAGCCAAACTCAACTCAGAACACAGATCCAAACTCAAACTCAGAACATAAACCCAAAAGTGAAAAAAGAAAACAGAAAGAGAAGAAAACTCATCTCAAGTTTCAGGGATCATATCTGTAGGATTCCGAAAGCTCTCGTTTCTTCGCATACACCCAACCTGCAAAAAACCAAAAAAAAATGGGTGAGATTAGAGAAGCATAGCAAATCTGAGGGAGAATGAGGGAGAAATCGTAAATCTGAAGGTAAGGAGAGGTGATTGGGGATCTGAGGGGTCATGAATCCTAGTGAGAAAACAGAGAAAAGAGAGGGAGCCATGGGAGGGTCTGAGAGCACCACAGTGGTGAGGAAACAACTAGGATCCGGGAGTCTGCAAGTATAAGGGATAGAACCAGAAGGAAAAAGAAGGGGAAAGAGGTAAAAGCCTGGCGGAGAAGAAAGAACATAGAAAAAGAGAGAGAGAGAGAGAGAGAGAGAGAGAGAGAGAGAGAGAGAGAACGCAAAGGAAGAGAGAGAGAGATGAAAGAGAAAGGGAATTTGAAAAATGAGAAAAAAATGCTTTTATATGAAAGGGGTCAGTGGCTATGTGTCACCATCAGATGGTGTCACGTGGCACAATCTGGTCCAAGTTTCAAGTGTATGACGCTGCTCAATATGGGCCGTCCGATCTGTGTTTTCTCTGTACGGTTCAGATCATGCTACGTCAGCAATTCATGTATAATTGTTATGGGCCACTCGAAGGGTGACACGTGGCAGGGATGACGTCAGCATGAGGTCACCCCCATTTTTCAAAATTTCAAAACAAAAAAAAAGGGGAGATGTCCCCGGGTGGTGACACGTGTTTAGGGTGACGTCATGCTAACGTTGAAAACGTTCATGATCCAATGCAAAAAGAGAGAGAGAAAAAGAGAAAGGAAGAGATTCAATTGCAAAAGTGAGAGCGTTGCTGCGCAAGAGGCAAGCTTAATTACATAATTGAATACAATTGGAACTAATAAACCTAACCCTAATAATGATACAAAGACTAAAGTGCCCCTTAACTAAAATATGGATTTTTCAAATTTAAAAAATTTCTTCCTAAGGCAGCTGTTTTGAAAGCTAGGCTGAACGTAATTAAAGTGGAAAAGAATTATTACATTATGAATTCTGGGTCTGAAGACTTACTCTAAAGCCTGTATATCTGATAGGCCCAAGCAAGCAAAAGTGGGTTGCCTTAGCAGGTTTAGTCTCAATGGAGAAAGAGAAGCCCAACTGGATACTTTGAGGGTTGTTTGAATGATGGGGGCCTAGGTTTATTGCCTCTGGGGGAGACGAAAGACAAAATCATGGTGTAGATTAAATAGAGAGTTGGAGATGCTTGATAAATCGGGAAGGGAGCTCCTTTACTATGATTTGTCTTTGGTGGTGTAGATTATCCTTCAACAACAGCTGGTTAGAAGTTTAGGGTTTGGTTTTTGTTTGAGGATTAGAGTTTGGTTTTGCTATGACTTTGATACCATGTTCAATAATTGGGTAAAATGGAAGACCTAATGCAATGATAGGTCTCTCCCTCTATCCATGATATATGTCAAATACATTCATCATAATACCCTCACTAACTCTCACTCATTAACATAACACACATTAATAATGCTAGGTGACTAAAATAACCATTAACATTACTATTAATTTTAGCAACTGAATGAGTATCCCGCAAGATAAAGATTTCTCTAGCTGCCTCTCGAGAGGGAAGGACCTCCCGCTCCTTACACCTACCCTTCCAAATACTATGAATCACACCATCCATGTATCATTGATATTTAATTTGTGATAATTTAATTCTAAAATTTGTATTATTATGTTTATTAACCATTTCTTCATCCATCATTTTTTTTTTATAAATAGAAATCGAAATTTCTATCAAAATTCTCGTATTTTCTAAGCTCCCAAATTTTAGTCAAATTTGAAATTTAAGATCCCTAATGACACTACAAACACATGATGGTAGGTCAGACCTTGTCACCTTCTTAGATTGGTTATAGGGGTTACAAGACTACTTTGATTGGTATGGCATGATATGCACGACTATTGAATCCTAAATCCTTAATCAGTTATCAAAAGTGTTGATTGTATGCTCAAAGTCCAATTTCTAAGTTTTTGTATCGCGCGCGCGCGAGTGAGAGAGAGAGAGAGAGAGAGAGAGAGGGAGGGAGGGAGGGAGGGAGGGAGCAAGAGAGGGAGGGAGAGAGAGAGAGAGATAGTTGATTCATTACTAACCACTACTCTCATAGCTTTCGCACACTATTTATAAGAAAGCCTATAATATAGGAAGTTACAATTGTACCCCTAAATAAACATTTATGAACAAGCCCCTAAAATACACAAAAGTATTACAAACCAACGCCCAAATATGCATAATCCTATACTAATTAAACTAACACAAAACAAACTATTAACTAGACATAACAATCCCTTGACCCAATCCTTTTGAATTAGTCTCTAACAAGGGTTTTAATGTAAATATGTGTTAGTAGTAGTGGGTATAAATTCTTGATTTTAAGTGTTAAGGCTTGATATACATTGTTGGCCTACAACCTAACAATTTAAGCTTTTAGGTAAAGTGGTACTCTAACATGGTATTAGAACTGGTTACCAAGAGGTCTTGGGTTCTAATCTTGTTGCCTGCGTTATTTTGTGGTGATTAAAATTGTTGCATTCCTTATAATAGGTGTTACTTATCGTTTGGTTATATTTCCACGTGTTGTTGGGCTGCAAGTGTGGGGCAGTGTTAAAGCTTGATATACATTGTTGGCCGACAACCTAATAGCTGAAGCTTTTAGGTAATGCAGTACTCTGACAGTGAGTTACTTGAACAATTATTGTTTGAAAATCTGTCTTCCGTGTAGCTTTCCCCTCTTCTCCCTTGTCCTTTTCTCCTTCTTCCCTTCCCTTCTATTCTATTCTATTCTATTCTGTCCTGTCCCTAATTTCATTTTAGGAGAAAAGCCTATATGAAGGCCTGATATGTGAATGTGGAGTTTAGCTAGTATTATTGAGAACTGAACCCTAATTTTTTTTTTTTCATATTTCCTCTTTTTTTTCTCCGTATGTTATCTTTAGATTTTGCTTGTTTTATGTAGCTGCCTTCTTTGTTTCCCTTTTGCCATCAGTCCTGAATCACCATACTTTAAGTTAAGCTATCAATGTGATAATAATTTATAATTTTTATTTCTTTATTTATTAATGTTGTTTTAGGTATCAAAATTTGTTGCTAGTTATGATTTAATGGCTGCCTATTCACTATTATTATTTGATTCTGGATTCTAATTGTAGATAACTGACTTGCCTCCTGGAAGAATTCCTGTTGAAACATATATTTTTGAACAAAATGAAGCTGGCTTTGAGAATGTGTTTCAGGTTAGGACATCTCCACCCCTCCCCCCTCTCTCTCTGTCTTTCTTCACACATGCATGCACACACATTTTATATTTCTCAAAGAGTATATGTGTAGTTGGTTGATATTTGAATAATAAATGACGAAACAACCAAGGTTGGGGTTTGGTACATGCATCCTCTTTTGCCATTTCACATGAAATATCCTCAGAAAGTTGAAGTGTTGCAAAGTCCTTCCCATCTTAGTTGCCTTTACCAACAACTCAACTTTTCATCCTGATCGGAACATCGTTTGGTTTTCATTACAAATTCCAAAACCATCTTAACTGTGCATCAATCATCTTTACAAGTGCTACATCTAGCTCACCATGGATGTGTTCATTTCTTGCTTTATCTTTTAGAATTTCACTACTTGTATATTTTAGCATTTTAATTTTTGCAACCTTTACTATTTGGATAAATTGTTTATTAGTTGCACAACATTTTGATCCACACAACATAGCTCTCCTTGTAGTTCTCATTTAGAACTTTGTTTTTAATCTTACAGGTATTCTACCATCGCACCAAAACACTTCTCTATTTTATCCCACTTCCTTTAAGTCTTTGTATTTTCTTTGCTAGTTTGCATGATATATCCAAGGTACCACAATCTAATGATATTAAGAATCTGAGTCTCAAGTGTAATATATTCTATATTATTCCTTGTAGAATGACTAAATTACATTTCAACTACTCTGCTGTGCTTCTACTTATCTTGAAACCTCTAAACTCTAATTTTTTTGCCGTAATTCTTAATTAGATTCTAGTCCACCTATAGTTTCGTTGATCAAGACTATATCATACGCATTTTGGATATGCAGTAAGTTCATACATAACTAAAGCAAAAAGATAAGGACTCAAAGAAGACCCTTATCTACACTTATTGTGATTTGAAATTTTTACATTGTTCCCCTGTAGTCCTAACATTAGTCATCATTGTAGATAACAATAACGATGGTTATATACCAACTACTTATTCCTTTTTCTATTGATCTTCTTGATAAATTTATAGCCTTTTTGGTTATCTCTTAGGCATTAAACCTCCAAATTCTTTATTCTAACCTTAATCTTTTCTTCAATTACCCTTTCCAACGTCTCATTGTATGACTCCTTATTTTAATTCTATGATAATTATTATATTCAAATGATTTTTTGAATTTCTCATTTATTTTTTGATGGAGTTATTAATATGCTTTTTATCAGGCGTAACCTAGAAAAAAACAAAGCAACCACAATTGCTACTCATGGCGTGCCATCATTATCATCACCATTAGTAATGCCATACCTAGGATGGTAGCTTGGTGAGATCATGATGAGCTAACCTTGACTGAATCAAGGTGGCTCAAGTTTGAGCTTGATGGATAGAAATTTTCAACTTAACATGACCCTTTAGATGATGCATATATTAATCTCAATTCAATTAGAGCCAAATGAAGTGGGTTAAGTGAAGATAGAAATGGGTTAAATGAAGCAACTTAACATTACCCTTCAGATTATGCATATATTAATCTCATCTCGGTTAGAGCCAGATGAAGTGGGTTAAGTGAAGATAGAAGTGGGTTAAATAAAAAAGGCATACCAAGTGCACAAGGCTCCCACTTTGAGTGGGGTCTGGGAGAGGTGGATGTCGGCAAGCCTTACCCCCATTTTTGGAGAGGCCACTCCCAATTCTCGAACTTGAGACCACCCATACCGAGGCGGAGGCACTTGCCATCGCACAAAGGCACGACATCTATAGAAGTGGGTTAAATGAAGCTCAATTTTGAACTTGATGTTGATAGCAATTTTCAATACAAATTTCCCCTTCAGATCATGATTATATTAATAAGTCTTGATTAGAATCAGACGGAATGTGATATTTAAATAAATAAATAAACATGTATATAAAATACCCACTTTTGTTATGTCAATAGTGACCCTAATTTTTATTTAATGGACAATTTGTAATTTTATGAACTCCAAACTTTAGGCGACTTTGTTTTCTCATACCTTTTGTGAACCCCACAACACATCCACACTCATTGCTAATTGAATTTTTTGAAGTTCAGAACAGGTGCTGACTGGTGTTGAACCTCTTGTTCTCTGACCGACACTGTAGACAGACTTGGTATAATCACACAAAGAAAGTTATTATGAGATTTTGTTAGATGGGCCGTGCAAGGTCTCACAATATTTATTGTTGCCATGCTAGCAAGGAGCAAGGGGAAAGACCTCAGTCATGTGCAATGAGATATGAAGAGTGGAAGATAAGTGGGATGGTTGTGGGAGGGGCATATAGGGCGAAGGTTGGCTTCTTTCAGCGGGGCCTGCAGTGACGCTCACAATTATTGAGCGTGAAGTGTTTCTACATAACTCCAAGTTGGGCTATGACTGCTTGGAGATAAAAGTCATGTGAGGGAAATGAGGAAAAGAGAAAGGAGGGAAGAAGAGAAGGGGAAGGGAGTAGGAGGGGTGAGAGAAGAAGCTGGGAGCAGGCATTTGATGATCTAGTCACTTGTGTCTTTAGCAATAGTGTCGGTAGTTTCCTTTTAGGCTCCTATTTTCTCAATTATTCTCTCTCGGCTGATGAGCTCTCTCTACTAATTGATGAAAAATAGAAATGAAAATAATGATAAAAATGAATGTGTAGCTAGGTGTTCCCATGTGAAGAGAACCTTTTTTCAGAGAAGGGATTTTCCTTAAAAAAGAAATAGTTGTGTCCATTCTGACGTAATAAAAGTGAGTTTAGTGCTAAGTTACTTGTGAAGTATTTTAAGTTTCATTTCCTACATATAGATGTCTCATGGACCCACCAAGTTCCAAAAATCTTCACTTAAAAAGAGTACAATTATATATATATATATATATATTTCATTTTTCATTTTTCATTTTTCATTTTTCATTTTTTGGTTTTTTTTTTTTTTTTTACATGGTTTTGAAACCTGGACTAGACCGACCGATCCAACGGACCAGGATTGGCCGCTGCACCATTCCGAGTATGCTAGAGAATCAATTTTTTTACAAATTGGTGTCGACCCCATCTAACTCGGGTGACTTAATCTGAATTGGCCCGACCTAGTGAGTCATTGGGTTGACCGAGCTGCTTGTATAATGTTTATACTAAAAAAAGAGGTGGATGTTCCTAGCTGGAATTGAATCCCTACCCTAAGTGAAAAGGGGCAAGCATTTACCATTAGGCCAACAGTGCTTTTGTGTAATAGTTTAACCAATGTGTCAAACATGGAGTTCTCAATGGACAAAAGGAATCACCCTTTCCAAAATCCTTTTGATGTGTCAAGGAGTTACGCCAGTGTGGCAACAAGACTGCACCAAGTCCAGCCTAGTCATACTCATCCACTCAAGTGTTTAACCCAGTGGTCAAGTCTCATGACTCAATAGCCCTTGAACTAGCTAAGGTCATCACTGATGAGTTGGGTCTCGAACTGTAAGGGAAACAACTCACATTCCACTAGTCCTGAGGGTAACTCTTATCCCCTCAACACATTTAGGGTATTAGATGATGTCTCCCAACTATATAGCCAACGGTTAAGAAGGATGTACACCCAAACCTCTTTGCCAGAGAGACCTGTGCAATCCCATTCCTAAATGGATCGTCTATGGGGTTTCTAATTCCACACGAAACCCAAGACACTGCTCGAGGATGTCAAAAGCCCACCATTGAATGCTCCTTAGGGTTGCTCAATTAGTACCCATAAGGGTATTAAGGGAAGTAGGAGGCACACCTGGTGTATCCCCAAAACTCATTCTTCGAAGTATTCTCGGTCACATACAAGTAACCACAAAGGATCTAATGATCATACCTCCTAAGTTCGATAATACCACCATCAAAACTATCTGGACCAACCACAATATGATAGAGTCATTGAAATCACCCATATGACAACCGCACAATCGCTTCTAGGTTAACCAACCTTACCTTCAAGTCAATAATGCACCAAAACCATGTGTTAGGGTGGCAGAACTCTAGGACCCTTACATTTTGCCCCTACTCAATGTATCGATGTCCTCGTTAATGAACATACAAGAACCAAGTTTCAGCGATATACACGTAGAACCCCAACATAGGAGGCTTGAATGAAGCACAAACCAAAACTCTTCACAGCAGCCAATCTTGTTCCAGATCCCACAATAGACTTGATCCCACTCAGATCCAAAGTCGCTCATGGTGCATAACTCTAGACATAAGGTCTTCAACCCGAAACTAAAATCTAAACCAAATGCAACATCCCTTTATAACCACACTTAGATATTTGATCCAACCTAGGACTTATCATGTCCAAGGTCACACCACAACCGCAAGCTGACCGCCAACCAAGATGCCAAAAGCTTTGAAGATCAACACACTCCCAGAACTCAAAAACACAATCCTTGATACAGATTCATATGTTCAACCTTGTCTCTCAAGACTGAACTCTTACCAGAATTTTGAAGAGTGTTTGCCCACTGATTCACGGTGGCAAACCACTTTCCAAAAGCCAAACTCAATCTAAAACCATCTAAGACTCATCTTAGTTCCGTCCAAAGAGTAAACAACCAAAATCACATCTAATCAAAGTCTTAATCATTTCCTAATTCAGATACTTTATACAATACCATCTTTTGACAATCAATTACCATCTCAAGGTTCCATACCAACCTTGCCATTCCCAGGAGAGACCACCTCTCAAAGGTTCTCCAAGTCTAACCATCTAACCCCTTAGTAGACAACTGACCAAGTAATGATCCAAGCTTCAAAACAACACCATTCCCAAACTGAGTCTCCACCCTGGAGTCCTACAAGACAACATCAAAGATGGATCCCCATTCTGGAGTCTCATCACAAACATCGGATCTCAAAACAATGGGTTACCATAACCAACAAGCCAACCAAGCTCGAAGCTGACGAACCATTCCAAAGGCAAGTCCCCACCTAAGGAGTCTCACAACAAACTCCAATGATGAGTCCACCCCAAAGAAACTCTCAAAACGCAACGAATGACAGCATCTTGGGTACACAACCCCATTCCTCATGAGATAACCAATATAATCCAACATATCACAACTCTGAAGTTAACCAACTGATGCAATACAACCATAGGATCAATACGATGAAAGTACGGTGTAGTCCCAAAAGAGGGATGAATTGAGTATTTAAAATTTTATTTTTCGGAAGCTTGATTTATTTTAAACCTTTCTTAACAATCTCAATCACCACACAATAACTAATCAGCGAACGGCTATACCAATAAGCAATCCTAAGTATATATGTAATTTGAAAAACACAATCTGAGTTTTACCTTCAGCAGTTTTAAATATCCAATCTGAATTTAGATAATGAACAAGTATTTAATTAAAACAAGATTCAACAATATAACTCAAGCAAGTAGGCTTCTAATGCTTGAACAATCAAACCACAAAAATAACTTTACCTTAGCCAATCAAATTCAATTCAGAGTTTCAGCAATCGTTTGGTTTTCAATCGGAAACTTAAACCATACAATGCATTAACAAACCGATTTAATTATTCAAAGTGATCCCAATCAAATCTTAACATTCAACAGATTTTCCCAATAAATTTAAAACATACACAGCAGTTAATTAGTGCAGAAATTAAAGAGAGTTGGGGAAAGAAGATGAACACAAGGATTTTTTACAAGGTTCAGCTTCCCGCCTACGTCCTTGCCCCAAGCAACTTGCTGTGAGGATTTTCCTTATTCTCTCCGTTCAATAGGTGGAGGTCCCTCTCTCTGTTGGAAGGTGGAGACCCCTCTCTAGCAAGAACACCCTCTTGCTAGGCGACAACTCTATCCCCGAGTTGCCAGTTTACAAAACAGCAATACAATTGTGCGTACAATCAAATAACTCTCACAGTAGAGCAGATTTTGTACAAATATAAAATCACTACATACTCTAAACAACAATTTTCAATGAAGCTCACAAAGAAATCAAGGGTTTCCTGATTTGTTGTATGAGAATTTCAGAAGATTGAATCAGAAATCTATTTAGGGCTTTTAGGAATGCGCACAGCAGCTTTTTCAGAGTATGAATCAATGTATAACGAATGTATATTAGTGTGTATTGATGCTCTAATGCGCATATAACAAGCCTTATATAGCTTAGGAAGAAATCTTACCATTTTCCCCAAGTTTGGAAACCGTATCTCTCAAAATAGGAAAGAAATCAACACAGTTTGTAAGTTTAAAACATGAACTTCAGTCGCCTGAACCATTTAAAATATGCACTCCAAAACTGGCAGTAGCGATTCAGTCGCGTGACCCTGTTCGGGTGACCTGAATTCCACTCAGTCGCTTGTACTAGCACTGTTCTGATTTCTTTACACTGGTACTAACAATTCAGTCGACTGAGCAATTTACTTAGGCGCCTGAACACTCTGTAACTCAGTGTTTTTCATATTTTTGATTCCAAAACTTGTTAGTATTAATTTGAAAAGAATTTTGGACTTGTAAAAATATTTTCTAGATTTGTAAGCAGGTCTCTAAGTCCAATATTTATTCCTGAGAGTTTCATAAACAAATTTGAAGTTTAAGAGTACTTACATGAGATGTTCAAAATATCTAAACAACAATAAATCCTAAGTCTTCATGTGTAGAAGCTTTAACTTTGTCCAAGCTTTGTCAATACTTCAATGTCTTTGTTTTCTTCATGACTTGTGAATTTAAGTTGAACTTCATCCAATCTTTACCATGTTTAACCATTGTGCTTGAAGGAAGATAATACTTGAAATTTTGCTTGAAAGCACAATTAGAATACAATAATTTGTTATCATCAAAACGAGACTAAGCCTTGTTAGGCCAACATATGAGAACTTCCTTGAGTCCTCATGTCTCAAGCTTAAGCCACAACTCAAGCGACAATCTTCAGTTTCAAAACCAATCTCAAGTCCTCAAGCATCCAAATCTCAAAACTAAATCGAAGCTCAACGATTCATGATCTCATGTCCTCTTTAACAAAACCCATCTTAATCACAGTCCATCGTGGTTACCGTTCTAATATCTCTACCCTTTAGCTCAAACTCAATCCTTCCTCTGAAAGGCAACCTTTGGCACAATTGTTGCGCAAAACTTGCACAACAACAACAAACAAGGGAGGTCCTCTGGCCACAACTGCACACGCGTCCACTGGCAACAAAGCTCAAATGCCCTCTGGTAAATTCATCACAATGCCCTCTGGCAAACTGATCCCAATGCCCTATAGAAAACTCATGCCAATGCCATCTTGCACGGGTCATCGATAGGGCAACAAATGTAAACCGTGCGAACACTTCCATCAATTCCACAATAGCAGTCTCCAACCATATTCATTCTTATTGGAACATAACATACAAGCAATTGGGTTCCAATGAAGTCCAATGAGCAACATTCGTGGTTCCCTTCAATTCCATACCCCACTGGGTAAACATCACTACTACCAACACAAGTTGCACTCATGGATCTAAGAATGTCACCTCTCTCTATGGGTGCAAACTTCTAAAGTTCCGTAAAAGACACCCTTGGATAAATTCCTTCAATCATGTACTTCCACTTGATATAAGATTATCACCTTTGCTTGTGGAAAGAGGACACCACAAAGTCTCAACGGATAATGGTCTAAGCTGTAATACCAACCACAATAGGACAACTCCCAAGATGTGGCAACAATACTCACCTCAAGGGCACTAGGTACGCTCATCTTTTGTTCCATACATCAACCCTCATCTCTTCTCAAAGGTATAGGGCACCATTAAGTAACTTGATATTCGCAAAATATTCACTAAAGGTCAACTTTCATTCATTTACCTACAACGGGTTACATGACAAGAGGGGTGTTGAGACAAGAGCCTACTCAAAGATAACTTACTCCTTCCCCCACTTAACGTGACAAATTAAATACCCACAATCGAGTTGATGCCAACAGTTTCCATGTTATTCTCAATCGAGATCGAGGGATCCGCTCAAATACCAACTATCACAAACATAGAGTTTTCAATGGACAGAGGAATCACCCTCGCCAAAATGCTCCTAAAGTTTTAAGGAGTCATGCTTGTGCAACGATAAGACTACACCAACTCCAACCTAGCCACACTCATCCCAATTCAAGGAAACACTCGAGTGTCTAACCCAGCGGTCAAGTCTCATGGCTCAACGGCCCTTGAACCAACTAAGGTCATCACCGACGAACCTGGACTCAGACGGTAAGGGAAACAACTCACCTTACCCCAGTACTGAGGGTAACTCTCATCACCTTATCACATCCAAGGTGTTAGATGATACCGCCTAACTGTATAGTTGATGATTAAGAAGGACGTACACCCAAACTTTTGGGCCAAGGAGACCCACGTGATCCCATTCCCAAATGAATCGTCCATGGGGCTCCCAATCCCACATGGAAGCCTAGGACACCCTAAAGGATGTCAAGAGCCCTCTCTTGAGGCCTGAGTGCTCCTTAGGGTTGCTAACTAACCCATCAAGATACTAGGGTAGGTAGGACGCACACCTGGTGTGCCTTTAAAAGTCATTCTCCATAGTATTCTCCACCACATATGAGTGAATACCAAAGATCTAAAGATCATACATCTTAAGTTCAAGAACACCACTATCAGTACTATCTAGACCAATCACAACATCACAAAAACACACCAAAACCATTCCCATGACAACTGTACAATCTCATGCAAGTTAACCAATCATACCTCCAAGTTAATAATCATACCCCAAAATTATATGTTAGCATCGCAAAAGACCTTAACACAATGCATATTTAGATATTGTATATATCTCAATATGTATACTTGAACATGTGTGTATAGTCTATATCATAATATAAATTGCATCTCAATATATAAATGTTTTTGTATATATCTGCATATATGCGTATATACACATTTTTTTTTTTAAAGAAAAAAGCATTTTTTTTTTTTTTTCAAAATCAACCAAATAATTATCACTATATGATTTTAGATTTGGATTTGTTTGAATTTTAGTAAGAAATGAAATAGAAAATTTGTATTAAGTTTCAACCAACTTCATAAAAATTATAATATATGAGACATAACACAAAAACTTAAAATAGATTTAATTGGATCAATTATTTTTTTGGTTTTACATATATTTAGTTACTTCTAATAATAATTGTAATAATTAATATTATCACTACCATTAAATTCTCTTTGTAATACACACACACACACACACACACACAACCACCGAGTTGACCCACCAATTTGACTGGTCTGACTGGCCCAATGGCTTTACCGGGTTGATAACCAATCCAGCCTTTAAAACCATGGGTTTGGGGAGTAAAAATATCGACTATACATATTTATTATGGGGTGTGGGTGTGGGTGCATAAGTGTGTGTAAAATTGCAAGAAATATATACTTATCATGTCAAAAGCTAATTTGGAAGTTACAAATGTATCCTTTTCCCTTTCTTACCTCTTGCCAATTGCCTATAACAGATGATGCTGGATGATTTAGGGACAGGTGGAAAAGTATATCTTGTATATCCAATTATTGAAAAATCTGAGCAATTGCCTCAGCTTCGTGCTGCTTCAACAGATTTTGTTGAGATTTCTCAAAGGTTTATGGGTCACAGCTGTGGTTTATTACATGGAAAAATGAAGAGTGATGAGAAAGATGAAGCCTTAAGACAGTTTAGATGCGGAGAAACACGTATATTGCTTTCTACTCATGTAGTTGAGGTTGGTGTTGATGTTCCTGATGCATCTATGATGGTCGTTATGAATGCGGAGAGATTTGGGATAGCTCAATTGCACCAACTTAGAGGTCGTGTGGGACGTGGGATAAAGAAATCTAAATGTATATTATTAGCAGCAGCCAATAGCCTGAACCGGTTGAAAGTGTTGCAGAGCTCAACAGATGGTTTTTACCTAGCAAATATTGACCTGCTCCTGCGTGGGCCAGGTGATTTGCTTGGTAAAAAGCAGTCAGGACACCTTCCAGAGTTTCCTATTGCCAGGTTGGAGATGGACGGAAATATTCTAGAAGATGCTTATATTGCTGCGCTGGTAAATATTTTACATCTTCATTGTGAATTTGTTAACCTTCCATTTGCGTGGCACATTTGTCACAATTCCAGGGGTTCCTGGGTCCAAGCTTCTATGATTATATCATATGTGCAATGGTTTGCTTTGTGTGCAGAAAATTTTGGATGCTTCTCATGATTTGGAACAATTTCCAGGTCTCAAAGCCGAGCTTAGCATGCGACAACCACTTTGTCTTTTGGGAGACTGATCCTATGCTTGAGAAATTATTGAAGTCATCAGATTCATGTGCATGGTTATAGGGGTTGAATGTGGAACTTTTGAGCCCTCTTGATATCATTGGGATCTCAGGTTGAACTTTCGTAAACAATTCTAAATGCTTTGGGTGGCAGCCTTGTATATGATGTAAATCTGCTGAAGGTTACTATACTTTCGATTGTGGCTTTCAGCGTCCCATTTTCTTTTATGGAAATGTCCTCCATTGAGCTTGCATATGTAACACACGTGTCTCTGTTTTTCCCCTATTTCTAAAATTTTATTTTATCAAATAATAATAATAAGCAACGTCCCATTTTCCTTTTGGGGAAGAGGTCCTATTAAAAGTGTTTATAGAATTGCTTTTTAGAAGTATGTATTCTCTTTTCAAATATTTTTTATGAATAATAATTATTAAATTATTGTTGTTATTATTTTTATTCTCTTTTGAAAATTGATTATGTAGTAGCTTTAGATGTCTTTTTAGTCTCTTTAGTCTCTTTTTATATATTTTTTACGAATGATAATTATTAAATTATTATTGTTATTATTATTATTTTTAATTACTGGGATTTTGCCAAAGCACAAGGAGGCACGTCTCTATTCCTTCAACGCACCTGGGCTAGTCCTGACAAAATTTAGGATGGCAGGCTTGAAACCAGGATCTTGTCATCCAAGCTACCTAGTGGGGCATTGTTATTTATTACTATTATATTGTTGGGGCGGACAAGCAAGAAAGAGGATGTACTTTTCCTTTTTCTTGATTGTTATTTGTTTACTTGGAATTCTTTTGGTAGAAGACAATTGGAAAGAAGGGAAAGGAAACTAATAGGTAAAAAGAAACTAGTTGCATCCCAGGATTGTTTGCTTCAATATGAGATAAATGTTGCATCCCAGGATTGTTTGCTTTAATATGAGATAAATGTGGAAAAATATATCCTTTAGTTGTGGGAAATGTGTGTGTTTTTTTTTTTTTTTTTAATTTTTCTGAGAATTATGAAAATTCAAGTTATTTTTTTAGTTTTTTAATATTTATATTAAAAAGATACAAGCTAAAGAATTATCTTTAGTTTTGTAAAACATTTTTTTTCTGTATGCATAGACCATAAAATAAATTTTTTTAATAAAAAATAACTAATTTTTCAATCTTTCATGAAAATATACCAGACATGTGAGATTTTGGATTTTGGGGTCTTAATTTGGATTTTTATAGATTTAAAAAAAATAAAAAAAGTCAATATATAAATAATACAAATCAAAGTTTAAAATCTAAACTTTATGTTTTCATATGCAAAGAATTAGAAATCAAGAAAAGAATAAAAATATTTTTCTACTTTTTTATATAAATTTAGAAAATAAAAAAATAATGTGATATTTTGTGATTATTTGAAAATTTTAAATGCAAATGGTGTCAACATATTTTATCATTGTTCATTTATTTTATACAAATGTTGAAAAATTAAATTAGTATTTAACTTTTTTTTTGAAAATCTAAAATAAAAAATAAAAATAATAATAGGTTTAAAAAAGAAAAGGAAAAGAAATTATGTAGTTATTTTAAAAAATGTGGACTCCATTAAGATTTTAATAATCTCATAAAATCTTCATCCTTTCTAGAGATTTAATAAAAAGACATACCTTTACTAAGTTTCAAAATTCATAGATCTCTTAATATTTCATAATCTTTATACTCACTATGAACTTGTCTTATTCCAATGTCAAGAATTTGTATTGTTTTTGTTAAATTGGTTAGAAACAAATTTTTTTGTAGTTTTATAAAGTCTATGTTTTTTTGAAATTATTAATTTTATTTTCTAACTGTTTGCTTAGCATGACACTATCTACAATAATGTTATAATTACATCTACAATATTAAATTATTATTCATTTTTTCACAACCCCTCTAATATATAATGCATCATACTGTACAACGATTTCCATGAGCTGGCACCTATCTACCAACCCCCCTCTCCACATGCACCACTGTTAGTTTATGTAGATATTCTATCTTACCCTTCTCTAACACTTTAATCACCTCAAATTATTTACCTCTCAAAAGATTTAGATCTAACCTAAAGTCATTCAAACACTATCAAAATGACTCAAAAGAAAGATTTTATAACCAAATTATGATCTCTTAATTTTGTAATAGGAGTTTTTCATCACTTTTTATTTGTAATTAAGATAAAAAAATAAATAAATTATGGGCCAAATTTTAGACACTTTCTTTTCTCTAGTTATAAAAAAGTTAGTAGACTATGAATTGAATTATAGATATGCTTATGTTTGAGGACTGATGATGTAGTGGTGCATTTGATATTAGTTGGGAAGTGAGAGTGGTAATTAAGCTAATTTTTTTATTTTTACAACATTTGCATGAAATAAAAAAAAACAACAATAAAATTTTTTGGTCTATTTACTTACGGAAATACTTGTATTCTTAATTTCTAATTTTTTAAATAATTACAAAAATTCCACCTAGTTGTTCAAATTTTCAAATTTATGTAGAAAATTTAGAAAATATTTTTTTATTATTTTTCTAGATTGTTATTCTTATTTTGCATAGGAGAGCATGAAGTTTGGATCTTCAACTTTAATTTGTGATGATTAAGTATTTTCTAAATATACAAAAATATAGATTTGAGCCCTAAAGTTCATGATCCCAATGTAACGACCCAACCCTGGGTGGGTTCCTATAAATAATTTTTTAGCGGAAGCAAATAAATTTTAAATATTTAAAATTAACATTATTAGAAAAAATTCTAAAATTTACAAACATAATCCAAATAATATTATACTAATTTTCATTCTAATTTACTCTTTCTCTTCCTGCTCATGCACTTGCTATGCCAGATTTATGGTATGCTTTCCAGAATTATCTGTAATGTACAATAATATTTGGGGTGATACGACACTCAGTAAGTAAATGAGATTATTATTAGTGTGTAGCCAAGATGAGCTTTCATAGTATTATAATTTCGTAAAATAACATTTAATCATATATCTTCAAATTTGCATTTAAAATAAAAGTAAATTTAAGAATTTCTGCATAAAATTTTAACATCAATTATAGGGTTGTGCGGTCCAAAGACTCGATATAGCTGATTGGCTGACCAAACTAAAGCAATTTATAATCTGTAAGTGAGATTTTTCCTATTAAGTCTTGACCCGGGGTCAGGTGTGCACTCAGGAGAAATCCACTGTTCTATAATCCACTTTGTAAATAGTGTGGGTGTACTCTGATCCTTTTAAATTTTAAGTTATGGTACCGAACATTTGTAACTTTGAAATTTTTTAGCCATAAGGGTTTTTAAAACATACTACTATCTAATTTATATATTTGGTACATATCAAAGCACTCACTGAGATTGAGACGTTACGTATCGCGGTCCCCCATTTCAGCAAGCCCTCTGGTTAAAGTGTAAAAACTCTGAAATATAAATAATAAGAAAAGAAAAGGAGGTTTTTGGTTTGGTGAAGACCAAATCGTCGACGATGTGGTGAGGGGGCCAAGAAAACAGTCGCCGGTTTTGTTTTTACAGCAGCTGGTTACAGGTGAAAAAGTTAAAAGTTTGGGTTAAAACCCAAACCGTCGATGGTTTTGTATGAAGGGCAGAAAACCATCGACGATTTTCTCTACAGTGGGTTCTTAAAAGGCAACCCGAGAGCTCATTTCTTTTAACAAAATATATCCTCCTCCTCCTCTCTCTCTCTCTCTCTCTCTCTCTCTCTCTCTCAAAACCCACGACCACTCTCCATTCTCTCTAAGATTCCGGTTTCATTAAAGTCCGAATCAATGATCAGAACATACCACAAGGTTCGTAGGAAGATTCTCTGCATCTTAGCCGGTGCAAATTTTCAATTTGGAGTTCCGGGGCATCATCCCAAAACTAGGGTAAGTGAGGTATTTTAGGGTGTTAATGTTAATTTGAAGTATTAGGAACTTAGGAAATGTTTTAAGAAAGTTATTTTGGAGGAAGCACACCGATCTCTGTATACCGTCACCCAGGTAGCACTAAAATGTACAAGGATCTTCGAGAATCATTCTAGCGGAGTGGCATGAAGAAAGAGATGGTTGAATATGTAGAACAATGTTGGAAATGTCAGCAGGTAAAAGTTAAGCACTAGAGACCGGCAGGACAGTTGCAGCCACTCCACATTCCTGTTTGGAAGTAGGATCATACATCGATGGATTTCGTAACAGGATTACTGCCGGCACAACATGAATAGGATGCCATTTGGGTAGTTGTAGACTGTTTGATGAAAACTGCCCACTTTCTGCCTATTAGAGTTAACTACTTCATGAACAATCTGGTAGAATTGTATGTTCAGGAGATAGTTAGACTCCATGACATCCCGGTGTCCATAGTTTCAGACCGAGACCCACGGTTCACATCTCATTTCTAGAGGAGTATGCAAGGAGCCATGGGTTCTGAATTGTCATTCAACACAGTGTTCCATCCTTAGACAGATAGGCAAACGGAAAGGACGATACATATATTGGAGGATATGCTAGGAGCGTGTGTGCAGGACTTCGGAGGTTGTTGGGTGCAGTATATACCACTGGTCGAGTTTGCTTATAATAATAGCTATTAGACCAGAATTGGGATGATACTATATGAGGCATTATATGGCAGGAGGTTCCGATTCCCATTGTACTAGGATGAGATTGGGGAGAGACAAATATTGGGGCTGAAGTTGATACAACAAACTCAGGATAAAGTCAAGCTTATCAGAGACAAGATCAGAACAGGACAAAGTTGGCAGAAGAGTTATGCAGATACTCGCCGATGAGAATTGGAGTTTGACATAAGAGATCATGTGTTCCTAAAGGTGGCACCGTTGAAAGGAGTTATGAGGTTCGGGAGGAAGGATAAGCTGAGCCCTAAGTATATTGGACCATTTGAGATTCTGGAAAGAGTGGGTTCAGTTGCCTACAGGTTAGTTTTACCACCGATGTTATCTAGAATCCACGACGTATTTCATGTTTCGATGTTAAGAAAATACGTCACGAATATCTCCCATGTAATCAGTTATGATGCACTGGAGTTTGGTGATACCTTGACCTATAAAAAGGCACCAGTGCAGATTCTAAACTGGAAAGAACAAAAGTTACATACAAAAAGGATTCCACTGGTAAAAGTTTTGTGGCCCAATCATGCAGTAGAGGAAGTTTCGTGGGAGTTAGAGGAACAAATGCACCGGAGATATCCACATTTATTCAGTGGACTTCAGAGTTGAGTAGTTAGAATAAAGGTAAATGAAGATGTATGCATTTTGAATTGTACTGTGTATTGTAGAATAGGTAGAGTTTTTGGTTTTGGGATAAGAATGGTTTTGGGAGAATTTTGTTTGATTATTGTAATCTCCCAGAACCTCTTTTGTAACCACGGTATTCCTCCACCATAAGTGAGGGTAATTAATAAAATTGAGGTATTTTTATTTAAGGATGAAAAGGTAAAGAATAGCAAATTTCAGAGACGAAAATTTATGAGGGAAAATGTAGAAACCCAGAAATATAAATAATAAGAAAATAAAAAGAAAAAGAGGTTTTTGGTTTGGTGAAGACCAAATCGTTGACGGTTTGGTGAGGGGGCCAAGAAAATCATCGCCGGTTTTATTTTTACTGCTGCCCGATTACAGATGAAATAGTTAAAAGTTTGGGTTAAACCCCAAACCGTCGATGGTTTTGTATGAAGGGCAGAAAACCGTTGACGGTTTTCTTTGTAGTGCGTTTTTAAAGGGCAACCCGAGAGCTCATTTCTTTTGACAAAATATATCCTCCTCTCTTTCTCTCTCTCTAAAAACCCATTACCACTCTCCCTTCTCTCTAAGATTTCGGCTTCGTTAAAACCCGAATCAATGATTAGAACATACCATAAGGTTCATGGGAAGATTCTCCGCATCTTAACCAGTGCAGATTTTCAATTTGGAGTATTGCATCATCCTATAATCAGGGTAAGTGAGGTATTTATTGGTGTTATTGTTAATTTGAAGTATTAGGAAACTAGGAAATGTTTTATGAAAATTATTCTTGGATTTTGTTGAATGAGTTGGGAAATGAAAATTTCAGGGTTTTGAGCTATTAACGTCGTGAGCGTAAGATTCAGTTGTTTGTGAACCTCTCAATAACTCAGGTAAGGGGAATAAATTATAGCAGTGTTTTAAGAACCACTGGTTGAATTGATATGTAATTTGATATTTTACCTGGAAATATTATGATATGAGTATCAGATGAAAATTGTGTGGCATACGATTTATATTGAAATGCATTTGAAACTAGGTTAAATGTTTTACACTGAAAACGATGAAATTGTGAAATGTATATTGGAATATGGGATTTGAAATGTGGAAAAGATGAGAAGTGATATATGACGATGAATATTTTCTGAGAAAAAGATGAAATCGAAAATATTGATATGATTTCTGGTAAATGATGAAATGTGATACATGTGTATATAGAAATTATTTCTATGAAAAAATGAGAAAGTGTGAAATAATGATATGAGTATACTGAGAAACGTTGAAACATGTGAAATGAAATATATGCTATTATGATAACGGAATGAATATTGAAGAGAATATTGTAAATATGGAAATTGAAATGTGAATTTGAAATGTGTATAATGAAATGAGAATACTGGGAATATGAATATTGCAATGTGAATTCTGTAATATGAATACTGAAATGTGAATATTGAAATGTGAATACGAAATTGTGAATGATGAATGTGAATATTGGAAATGTGATCCTTGCAATGTAAAAACTGCAGTGAGTATATTGAAATAAGAATATGGAAAATATGAACAATGCAATGTGAATGCTGCATTGAGAATACTGATATGAGAATGTGGAATGATGGAAATGAAAACCTTAATGGATGGATTGTGATAATGAGCACGGTACCGGTTCTAGCAAATGAAAAGTGCAACCACACAAACTCGTGGAGCGTGTGGCGTGGCAATACGAATGGGCCAGTGAGAAGGGTAGTATTGCCCCCTGGGTCCGGACTAGGGTATGTGACAGGCCATTTGTACTACAGACAAGTATATGGTATGTTTATTTTGATCTAACCGGGTAGGCCAACCGTGGTTAGATCTAGCCTTTGAGCCGCACAACCTTGACCATGGGGGGAAGCATGGCACAGAGAAATATCCTTAAGGTAGCCAGAGTTACAGACATGATATGTATGGTTACCGAAGACACTCATGGGCTGGATGGTGAAATGAAATTGAGAAAGGAAAGAAAGGGCAGCCATGAGTCATAGACATGAAATGTAATGGTTACTGAGGACACTCATGGGCTGGTTCGTGAAATGTAAATGAGTAAGAAAATAATGATAAAAACAAGAAAAGAAAGAATGATGAAAATGGGAAATGAAAGAATTTGGAAATGAGTTTTAAAGTTTATAAAAGTTTGTGCTTTATACCTATATGTCTATATGCACATATCAGTTATTTTCTCAAATGATTGATGATTTGAAAGAATATATTATGTTATAATCAAACTCATATTGCCACACACTGTCAATAATTTATTCTGTCTTACTGAGATGTGTCTTACCCAAGTATCCAAATATTTCAGGAAATCGGGACAGAGCAGGTGATAGAGCTCCGAGATAAAGTGGAGCTGGTACCCTGATATATAGGGTGAATATGTGAACCAGGGATGAATATTTTCCCTAGAGTTTTGTTGTTTTTGGGGATGTATTTTTTATATGTAAATTACTGGATGGATAGTACTCTGGTATATGTATTCGCTGTGATATGTAAATGTTGTGACTTCCGCATTTAGGGTTTTGTATGGCTGTTTACCCAGTACTCACTTAGGGCTGGGTTATTTGGATATGGTATTAGAGTTGTTGATGTGGCCAATATGTTGATATATGATTTATTATAAAAAAATGATATGAAAAATTGGGGCGTTACAAAATGGTATCATAGGCAGTACCTAGCCGGAAGTGTGATGAGATTCACATTGCCTGGGTTTGGAAATGTGGATTTGCAACGAGGACGTTGTGTTTTGTAAGTGGGGAAGAATGTGATACCCCGTGGATGAAAGATTTAAAGGATTAGATGTTACTATCCATATCAATAAGATGCACCTTTCTTTTTGGGAGTCTTTCCCATAAGAACTCCACGATTAAGCATACTTGACTTGGAGTAATCTTGGGATGGGTGATCTTCAAGGAAATTTTCTAAGGAAGTGTGTGAGTGAGGACAAAACACACTAAAAAGAATACGTGTTGGTCTATGGGGCTAGTTATCAGTCTGATTAGACCCGCCCCCTGCGTCGCGACCAGGGAGTATTGCAGAGAGAGGTATGATGGAGAGTAGAATGGGCAGACCAAGATGAGGCATTACATAAAGTCTCAAGAATTGAGACGTTACATATCACCGTCCCCATTTGCCTTGATATCATCAAATTTAATTTAAAAACATCCTTATATATATATATATACTTTATGCAATTTTATATATAATTTATGCAATAAAATGAACAACATCATAAAAATTTTACCATATCTTAGTTGTTTTGTAAAACATGCAACGTAATTTAATAAACTCATGTCACATGATTTTTGTGTTAAAAATATTTTCTTGAATAGAAAATAATAATGCTGTAAAATATCCAAGAGAATTAGAACATTTCTTAACCTAAAAATAAACGCAAGTATATTAAAAATAAAACTGATATAATTAAATATAGGTATAAGTAAATTCGGGTAAAATTTAATAAAAACCTAACATAACCAAATTTACTTACTCTGATTTAATCCTATGAAACAGTTACAACAAATTTTTAACTCTTAAAATAAGATTAGAAAGAGTGGAGAAGTGAGAATTTTAAGTGTAAAAATTTTCTTTCTACTACTAATTCTTTCACTCACTTTTCCTTCTATTTTTCTAGAAATATTTTTCACGTATAAGATGTAAAGATTTCAATAGAGAGAACTTCTCTATTTATAGGCAGTGGAGAGGGACTAATTTTGAAATTAAATTTTATGATGAGGGGCGACTGCTAAATTGCCGGGCGACTGCAAAAAACTTGAAATTCTAATGCTCATAACATTTATGATGTCGAGCGGATCTACTTTTCCTTTTTCTTGATTGTTATTTGTTTACTTGGAATTCTTTTGGTGGAAGACAATTGGAAAGAAGGGAAAGGAAACCAATAGGTGAAAAGAAACTAGTCGCACCCTAGTATTGATTGCTTTAATATGAGATAAATGTGGAAAAATATACCCTTTAATTGTGGGAAATGTGTTTTTTTTTTGTTTAATTTTTCAGAGAATTATGAAAATTCAAGTTATTTTTTAGTTTTTTTAATATTTATATTAAAAGGATACAAGCTAAAGAGTTATATTTAGTTTTGTAAAACATTTTTTTAATAAAAAAATAACTTATTTTTCAATTTTTATGTATACAAGACATGTGAGATTTTGGATTTTGGGTCTTAATTTGGATTTTTATGGATTTAAAAAAAAAATAGAAAAGTCAATACATAAATAATACAAATCAAAATTTAAAATCTAAATTTTATGTTTTCATATGCAAAGAATTAGAAATCAAGAAAAAAATAAAAAATTTATTTTTCTATTTTTTTTATATAATTTAGAAAACTGAAAAATAATGTGATATTTTGTGACTATTTGAAAAGTTTAAATGCAAATGGTGTCAATATATTTTATCATTGTTCATTTATTTTATACAAATGTTGAAAAATTAAATTAGTATTTAACTTTTTTTTGATAACCTAAAATAAATAATAAAAATAATAAAAGGTTTAAAAAAGAAAAGGAAAAGAAATTATGTAGTCATTTTAAAAAATGCGGACTTCATTAAGATTTTAAGAATCTCATAAAATTTTCATTAGAGATTTGATAAAAAGACGTGTACCTAGATTTCAAAATTCATAGATCTTTTAATATTTCATAATCATTATACTCACTATAGACTTGTCTTGTTCCAATGTCAAGAAATTTATATCATTTTTGTTAAATTGGTTAGAAACAATTTTTTTTGTAAGTTGATAAAGTCTATATTTTTTTTTTTTGAAATTATTAATTTTATTTTCTAACTATTTGCATTACATGACACTATCTACAATAATGTCATAGTTAGGTCTACAATATTAAATTATTATTCCCTCTGATACATAATACATCATACATGCTTGTACAATGATTTCCATGAGCTGGCACCTATCTACCAACCCCTCTCTCCACATACTCCGCTGTTAGTTTTATTTAGATATTCTATCTTATCCTTCTCTAACACCTTAATCACCAAAACGTTTAGATTTAACCTAAAGTCATTCAAACACTATCAAAATGACTCAAAAGGAAGATTTTATAACCTAAAACTGTGATGTCTTGATTTTGCAATAGGAATTTTTCATCACTTTTTATTTGTAATTAAGACAAAAAAATAAATAAATTATGGGTCCAATCTTAGACACTTTCTCTTTTTGTTATAAAAAAGTTAATAAACTATGAATTGAATTATAGATATCCTTATGTTTGTGGACTGATGATGTAGTGGTGCATTTGATATTAGTTGGAAAGTGATACATTGATTGTTGGTCTAACATGACTTTCACATCTCGTTTTGATGATAATAAATAAATGATAATTTAACTTGTGTTTAAAGGGTCAAGATCACTAAGGACTTCAAAGCCATTATTGTGACAACCCGAATAAAAATGGTATTTAAAATAATAAAGAGGAAAGGAAATTATCAGAGGTCACGTCAACGAATACAGGGAATTCGTCGACGAGGGCATAAGAGGGTCTCGTCGACGAAAGACGAAGCCAAGTTTCGTCGACGAGGAAATATCGAGAGAGGTTTTGAGCAGTCTGAATTTCGTCGACAAGGAGTGGGTTTCATCGACGAAATTATTAAAGGACTCGTTGACGAAATGACGTATCTCGTCGACAAATCTGACCTTATAAATAGTAGAAATCTGGAATTAAACGTGAAAATTAAGAAAAAATCTCTCTCTCTCTCTCTCTCTCTCTCTCTCTCTCTCTCTCTCTCCCTATAGTTTCTCTCTCTTCTCTTTTCGATTTCGGGCCGAATTTTCGTCGATTCGACTATCTGAAGCCACCACGACGCTCTTGGGGAAATTCTCTCCAAATCTGCCGAAGCGGATCGTTGATGAAAGTAAGTTGGAAATCATCCCTAAGTTGATGTAAGACTTTTAAAGCCAAATTTGGTCTTACAGTAGTTGTAGGAAATGATATACGTATGAAAATACTGAAATTTAGTACTAGGAGTTTTCATTTTCAGGGTATTGAGTAGGAAATCCTACGGGTGTTAGATTAGGATATTTTGGAAGCTTTCTCAATAGCCATGTAAGGGAATAAACTAAAGCAATTATTTTTCATACAAATTATTATTATGTATGAGTAAATATACTTTTAGAAAAGCATGTATTATATCTGTATATTACGAAGGAAATTGTACATTTGGGAAAAATACTGCTGATATGTTGAAATGAATATGTATGTATGAGATGTCAAAAACTATGATTTTACAATACAATGTATGGTTTTATACAGCAAATGTGTGGAAAAAATATTATTTTACATGGAAAATATCATGATATGACCATGATATGAATGAAATATGTTTTGAGAAATTATGAAAGAACACAGTACATTATGATGTTGAAAATATAAGATAAATTGATTATTTTTAGAATGATATACATATATGAAATCATTTCGGCGCGAGGCCGTATTGATGTATGATTTCGGCGCGATGCCGTATTTATGTATGATTTCGGCGCGAGGCCATATTTATGAAACGATTGGCACGAGGCCATATTTATGAAACGATCGGCACGAGGCCGTATTTATGAAACGATCAGCACGAGGTTGTATTTATGAAACGATCTGCGAGAGGTCGTATTTATGAAATTAAGAAAAATGCTATATTATTATGTATTATATGTTATCAGAACCCGGATGTTAATTTAGTTCAGTTCAGGAGTACCGTACCGTAGTTATATAGATCAGATATCTATATTCAGACTTGTGCTAACCACCCCACGAGGGGGTGGGAGATAGATAGTCGATGTGACTTTCAGTGTAGAGTTGTAAACGTCCACCTGGAAGTCTGGACTAGGGTGTGGCGGGTCCACCGTACTTACATACATATTTGACTTGGCAGTGGTCGACCAGCCATTGTCGGATCCCGCCTTCGGGCTGCACAACCCGTCATGGGGGTTAATACATGACATCAACTAGCTATTCATCTTGGGTATGTTTTCAGTATTATCAGATATAACAGACGATTTATGAATGATATGAGTTACTAGAAAAATATGAAAGTATATGATGATTCAGTATGTTATGAAGAATGCTTACAGATATATGAAATGTTAGTATATGTATGACTGCATTATATATTCATGTTGCCACACAGCTGTATTTAGTTTATTTTCTCTTACTGAGAAGTGTCTCACCCCTGAACATTAAATGATTTTCAAGAAACCCAGAGAGACCGGCGGGTCAAGGCCGCCGTTGAGTGAGTTAAGCTTCCCTACTAGAAGGGTAAGCGCTGATCTAGGATCAGGAGATTCTTGTTATACGATCCTAGGGTTATTTTGATGTTTTGAAGATTGTATATAAATACAGTATTTTGGTGATGTAGTGAACTCTGGTATTATGTTTTATGGTTGGATGATTGAGATTTATTTTTACTACTGCTTAGGTTTCTGTTGTTCATGTCCGGTTATCCCCGCTACCCATGGGTTCGGGTTGATATTATTATTATTTATATTTATTATGTGATAAGTTAAACAAGACGTTACAGTTTGGTATTAGAGCCTAGGATACTAGGTTCTGTAGACTCTAGAGTGCAGCAGTAATAATACCAGAGTATAGGATAAGGGAATTTGAGGTCTGGTTTTGTAGTATAGATGCAGGACTTCCGTGGTGGTTTGTGTGATTTTTCTGAGTGACGATTTCAGGAAATTCATGGTAAACTATCGTCGGGTTGGGTATCTAGGTTGTAGGATTGAACCTTGAATTAGGATCAGGAGTGACGAATTAATTAAGATAATATATTATATGAGTTGAATGATATGTATAGAGAAGGGGGTTCTGAGTTAAGTTTATTGTTTTTCAGGATGGACCCTGGTGGTAGTAGTGCCCACGCCAGTGGGAGTGAGGGTGTTGGACCCTCAGGCGCTACGGGTATTGATTCAGATGCCGTCTTATGCAGCGTGGCACAGCAAGTTATGGCAGAAATTGTCAGGAGTTCGAAGGAACAGGGTGGTCCATCGGCAGGCCATGGTAGCTCGATAGAGAAGTTCATAAAGATGAGCCCTCTGGCTTTCTCAGGAGGAATAGATCCTGCAGTCACTGAAAACTAGGTGCAGGAGATAGAAAAAGTGTTTGCAATATTACAGTGTTCGGAGGAGCAGAAGGTTCTATTTGCCACATATAAACTGACTTGAGAGGCCGAGAGATGGTGGTCGGCGGTGAGATTATTATAGCAGTAGAGGACTGTCCTTGTGTAGATGACGTGAGAGCGATTTAAAGAAATATTCTTTAGGTATTTTCCAGCCTCTTCCAGGGAGGCAAAGATTGAGGAGTTCCTGAATCTGAAGCAGGGACAGCTGTCAGTGCAGCAGTACGCGGCGAGGTTCATCGAGCTATCTCGCTTCACCCCGTACATCATTCCAAATGAGGTGAAGAAGGTACGATAGTTTGAAAGAGGCGTAAGGAGAGGAATATACAAGCAGGTATCGATACTGGTTGACCGAGCCATTATAGCAGAGATTGGGGAGCGGTTGGAGGCTGAGGAGCAGAGACAGAAGAAGAGATCCATACCTTCTGGTTCCCAGCAGGGGATTGGACATGGTTCGTGGAAGAGAGGTGGCTACTATAGAGATCTTAGGCAGGAGACCAAGATTCTCGGTTTTCAGGGTATACAACCACCTCCAGTTTGCCCGACTTGTGGGAAGAGGCACCTAGGGGAGTTTCGTGTCAGGCGTGGTGTTTGCTATCTATGTGGGGAGCCAGGGCATGTGATGAGGGATTTCCAGGCTCAGATTGGTGCTGCTCCTGCTCCTAGACTTGCTCGAGGAGGCTACCAGGCGCCACATGGAGGCTAGTAGAGGAATATGGCCACAGCCAGGGTTTTCGCTTTGACGCCGGGTGATGCTGAGGCGACCGACGACGTGGTGACGGGTACAGTTAATATGTTTTCATTTAATGTTATTGAACTTTTTGATTATGGTGCCACACACTCGTTTGTGTCCTTGGGATGTGTTAAATTGTGTGGGGTTGAAACACAATCACTAGATATCGAGTTATTAGTAGCTACACCGACCGGGTCACCAGTGAGATGTAGTAGGATATTCCGTGGTTGTCCAGTTGATGTTCAGGGGAGAATTTTATCTACTGATTTGGTGGCGCTGGATATGCACGGGTTTGACATCATCTTCGACATGGATTGGCTAGCAACTAATTCAGCTATTATAGACTGTCATGCAAGGGAAGTGATATTCAGACCTCTAGGGAAACCAGAATTCAGATTTACAGGGTCACGAGTGCAATCCTTACCTCAGATGGTCTCAGCTGTTCAGGCGAGGAGACTGCTTCAGAGTGGCTGTCAGGGATTTGTGACTTTTGTGAAGGAAATGTCAAAAAATGAATTGAAACTTATCAATACACCTGTGGTGAAAGAATTAACGGATGTGTTCTCAGATGAATTACCAGGTTTGCCACCTGATCGTGAGTTAGATTTCCCTATTGATCTACTTCCAGGTATAACGCCGATCTTTAAAGCACCATACCGAATGACGCCAGTAGAGTTGGCAGAATTGAAAGATCAGTTGCAAGATTTGCTTGATAAGGGCTTCATAGGACCTAGTGCATCTCTGTGGGGAGCTCCAGTGCTGTTTATGAAAAAGAAGGACAGGTCTATGAGGATGTGCATAGACTATAGAGAAATTAATAAAGTGACAATCAAGAACAAATATCCTCTACCCCGTATCGATGACTTATTCGATCAGCTCTAGGGTACACAGGTATATTCTAAAATTGACCTCAGATCAGGTTACCATCAGGTAAAGGTGAGAGCATAGGATGTATCGAAGACAACTTTTAGGACCAGGTATGGGCATTACGAATTCCTAGTTATGCCATTTGGCCCGACGAATGCTCCTGCGATATTTATGGATTTGATGAATAGGATTTTTCATCCATATTTAGATCAGTTTGTAGTTGTTTTTATTGATGATGTACTGGTCTATTCGAGGAGCTATGAGGAGCACGTGTTACATTTGAGACAGGTCTTGCAGATGCTTAGGGAGAAGAAGTTGTATGCAAAATTTAGTAAATGTGAGTTCTGGATCGAGAAAGTTGTTTTTTTAGGGCACGTTATCTCAGGAGATGGAATTTTAGTAGATCCTAGTAAGATTGAGGCAGTAGTGAATTGAGCTAGACCAAGGAACGTCCAAGAGATCAGGAGTTTCTTAGGGTTAGTCGGATATTATTGTCATTTCGTTGAGCCCGGTTTATCAAGGCCTTTAACACGACTGACTAGGAAAAATACTAGATTTGAGTGGGACGACAGCTGTGAGCAGAGTTTTCACGAATTGAAGCAGAGGCTAGTCATAGCGCTAGTACTGGTCATCCCGTCAGGGGGTGAGGGTTATACTATTTACAGTGATGCGTCCTTGAATTGACTTGGTTGTGTACTAATGTAGCATGACAGGGTGGTGGCATATGCGTCCATACAGTTGAAAGACTATGAAAGGAACTACCCTACCCACGATCTTGAATTAGCTGCAGTGGTATATGCATTGAAAATTTGGAGGCATTATCTGTACGGTGAGCAGTGCAAGATTTTCTCTGACCATAAGAGCTTAAAGTATTTCTTCACTCAGAGAGAATTGAATATAAGGCAAAGAAGGTGGTTAGAGTAATTAAATATTTTGATTGTACCATCAGTTGCCACCTTGGGAAAGTAAATGTGGTAGCTAATGCGTTGAGCAGGAAGACCGCGAGCCCAGTGTTAGCAGTTATGAAGATCTAGCATCCAATTATTATGGATCTGGAGAGACTCGATATAGAGTTGGTAGAGAGTGATCCTCTAGTATGTATCACCAGCCTAGTGCTATAACCTACTCTGTAAGAAAGAATTAAAGTTGCTCGGGAGGAAGATCCAGAATTAGCAGAGGTAATAGCTAAAGTGCAGACTAGTCAGGGAGAGGAATTTTGCATTGCAGATGATGGAGCTTTACGATTCCGTTCTAGATTATGTGTTCTTGCTGATGCTGATATTAGGAGGACTATTTTAGAAGAGGCTCACAAATCCTTGTATACGGTTCATCCTGACAGTACGAAAATGTACAGGGATCTGTGAGAGTTTTACTAGTGGAGTGGTATGAAGAGAGAGATTGTTGAGTATGTAGCCCAGTGCTTGATGTGTCAGCAAGTAAAAGATGAGCACCAGAGGCTAGCGGGTCAGTTGCAGCCGCTATTTATCCTAGAGTGGAAGTGGGATCATATATCTATGAATTTTGTCTCAAAGCTTCCGTCGACATCGCATGGCCAGAATGCGATTTGGGTGATAGTAGACCAGTTGACTAAGTCCGCCCATTTTCTCCCTATCAAGATCAGTTATCCCCTCAGTTGATTAGAAGAGATTTATGTCCAGGAGATAATATGATCTCATGGGGTGCATGTATCTATTGTTTCAGATCGAGACCCGCAATTCAAGTCACGATTTTGGAGGAGCTTGTAGGAGGCTCTGTGCTCTCAGTTATCGTTTAGCACAGCATTCTATCCTCATTTAGACTGACTGACTGGTAGGACGATATAGATACTAGAAGATATGCTCCATGCATGTGTATTAGATTTTGGGGGTAGCTGGACTCAGTTCATGCCACTGGTGGAATTCGCGTATAATAACAGTTATCAGACCAGTATTGGCATGGCGCCGTTTGAGGTTTATACGACAGGAGATGCCGATCTCCTTTGTATTGAGACGAGATGGGTGAGCAGCGAGTTGTGGGTCCAGAGATGGTGCAGCAGGCATATGACCAAGTTCGGCTTATCAGGGAAAGAATCAGTGCAGCTCAGAGCCGATAGAAAATTTATGCCAATAATCGCCGCAGGAATTTAGAATTCGATGTTGGTGATCATGTGTTTCTGAAGATAGCTCCATTGAAAGGAGTTATGAGATTCGGAAAGAAGGGTAAACTTAGCCTTAGATTCATCGGTCCGTTTGAGATTTTAGAGAAAGTGGGGGCCGGTGGTCTATAGGTTAGCTTTACCGCCTTCATTATCCAGAATGCACGACGTATTCCACGTTTCAATGTTGAGGAAGTGCGTCGCAGACCCTTCTCATATCATCAGTTATAGTGAATTGGAGTTCAGTGATTTACTAGTCTATGAGGCGGTGCCCGTGCAGATTCTAGACAAAAGAGAACAGGAATTACGTAGTAAGAAGATTCCTCTAGTAAAAATTCTATGGAGGAATCATGCAATAGAAGAGGCTTCTTGGGAGCTCAAGAAGCAGATCAAACGGAAATATCCGTAACTATTCCCAGAAGTTTAAATGTAATTAGAAAATGTAAATAAATATGTAGTTTTCATTTGCAAGCACATGTAATCTTCTAGTAGTAAGAGGTATTTTAGTTTTGGGGGAAATTTTCTTTTGTATATGTAATCTCCTAAGACTTGAAATGTAACCACGGTATTCCTCCACCATAAGTGAGGGTAAGTAATAAAATACGTAGATCATTTTGCCTAATAAGGGATGATGAATTATATGAATAGTAAATTTCGAGGACGAAATTTTATAAGGAGGGGAGAATGTGACAACCCGAATAAAAATGGTATTTAAAATAATAAAGAGGAAGGGAAATTATCAGAGGCCTCATCGACGAAGCCAAATTTCGTCGACGAGGAAATACTGAGAGAGGTTTTGAGCAGTCTGAATTTTGTTGACAAGGAGTGGGTTTCATCGACGAAATTATTGAAGGACTCGTCGACGAGATGACGTGTCTCGCCGACGAATCTGACCCTATAAATAGTAGAAATCCGGAATTAAACGTGAAAATTAAGAAAAAATCTCACTCTCTCTCTCTCTCTCTCTCCCTATGGTTTCTCTCTCTTCGATTTCAGGTCGGATTTCCGTCGGTTCGACAATCTGAAGACACCAGGACGCTCATAGGGAAGTTCTCTCCAAATTTGCTGGAGCGAATCGTTGGTGAAAGTAAGTTGGAAATCATCCTTGAATTGAGGTAAGGCTTTTAAAGCCAAATTTGGTCTTACGGTAGTTGTAGGAAATGATATACACATGAAAATACTGAAGTTTAGTACAGGGAGTTTTTATTTTCAGGGTATTGAGCAGGAAATCCTAGGGGTGTTAGACTAGGATATTTTGGGGGCTTTCTCAATAGTCAGGTAAGGGAATAAATTAAAGTAGTTATTTTCCATGCAAATTATTATTATGTATGAGTAAATTTACTTTCAGAAAAGCATGTATTATATCTATATATTACGAAAGAAATTATACATTTGGGAAAAATACTGCTAATATGTTGAAATGAATATATATGTATGAGATGTCAAAAACTATGATTTTAGAATACAATGTATGGTTTTATATAGAAAATGTGTGGCATGAATATTATTTTACGTGAAAAATATCATGATATGACAATGATATGAATGAAATATGTTTTGAGAAATTATGAAAGAACACAGTACATTATGATGCTGAAAATACATGATAAATTGATTATTTTTAGAATGATATACAGATATGAAATGATTTCGGTGCGAGGCCGTATTGATGTATGATTTCAGCGTGAGGTCGTATTTATGTATGATTTCAGTGCGAGGCCGTATTTACGTATGATTTCGGCACGAGGCCATATTTATGAAACAATCGGCATGAGGCTGTATTTATGAAACGATCGGCACGAGGCCATATTTATGAAACGATCAGCACGAGGCTGTATTTATGAAATAATCTGCGCGAGGTCATATTTATAAAATTATGAAAGATGTTATATTATTATGTATTATATGTTATCAGAACCCGGATGTTAGTTTAGTTCAGTTCAAGAGCACGGTACCGTAGCTATATAGATCAGATATCTATGTTCAGACTTGTGCTAACCATCCCACGAGGAGATGGGAGATGGAAAGTGGATGTGACTTTCAGTGTAGAGTTGTAGACGTCCACTTGGAAGTCCGGACCAGGGTGTGGTGGGTCCACCGTACTTACAAACATATTTGACTCGGCAGTGATCGGCCAGCCATTGTCGGGTCCCGCCTTCGGGCTGCACAATTTGTCATAGGGGGTAATACATGACATCAGCTAGCTATTCATCCTGGGTATGTTTTCAGCATTATCAGATATAACAGACGATTTATGAATGATATGAGTTACTAGAAAAATATGAAAGTATATGATGATTCAGTATGTTATGAAGAATGCTTACAGATATATGAAATGTTAGTATATGTATGACTGCATTATATATTCATGTTGCCACACAGCTGTATTTAGTTTATTTTCCCTTACTAAGAAGTGTCTCACCCCCGAACATTAAATGATTTTCAGGAAACCCAAAGAGACCGGCGGGTCAAGGCCGCCGTTGAGTGAGTTGAGCTTCCCTACTAGAAGGGTAAGCGCTGATCTAGGATCAGGAGATTTTTGTTATACGATCCCAGGGTTATTTTGATGTTTTGAAGATTGTATATAAATACAGTATTTTGGTGATATAGTAAACTCTGGTATTATGTTTTATGGTTGGATAATTGAGATTTATTTTTACTGCTGTTTAGGTTTTCGCTGTTCATGTCAAGCTATCCCCGCTACCCATGGGTTCGAGTTGATATTATTATTATTTATGTTTATCAAGTGATAAGTTAAGCATGACGTTACAGTTTGGTATCAGAGCCTAGGATGCTAGGTTCTGTAGACTTTAGAGTGCAGCAGTAATAATACCAGAGTATAGGATAAGGGAATTTGAGGTCTGGTTTTGTAGTATAGATGCAGGACTTCCGTGGTGGTTTGTGTGATTTTCCTGGGGTGACAATTTCAGGAAATTCATTTTAAACTATCGTCGTGTTGGGTATCTAGGTTGCAGGATTGAACCTTGAATTATGATAGATTTCAGGTGTATACAATATTAGCTAGCTATCCATTTAGGGGAGAATTTCAATATTATACAGATGTAGTAGATAATTTACATGTATACAAAAGTTTATTATGACACAGTATGCTTATGTTGAGAAATTAAATATGATTTTACCAGACTTAAATAAGTAGGAGTATAGATTTTCCTTGACTTATCAAATACAGTTAATTATGTTATAGTTAATTATGTACATTATATGTTTATAACACAATAGAACTTATGTTTCCACACACTGGTGATAATCTATCCCACTTACTGAGAGGTGTCTCACCCTAGAATTCAAACATTTCATTAAATTCAGATAGACGAGCGAAGCGAGCTTCGAGATAGAGGAGACTTTAGTACGACCCTAGTTTCAGGGTAAGTGTTTGAGCTGGGATTTACGTTTTGTGTAATCCCTAGGATATTTCTATGAATTTTGGGGATGTATATGTGTAATTATAGAGATAGTAGAACTTTGGTATTGTATATAAGGTTCAGGTATATCATGTTTTCTGCTGCATAGATGGTACGTATTTATGGACAAGTATATGCCCGATACCCCTCTTTGGGTCCGGGTTGACTTTGTTTATATTTTGTGGTTTCAGAGTTTATGTAAATATTTATATATTTCAGGTCAATACAATGGGGAAGAAGGTTTATTTGCCCAGTTTTATTATTCAGTGGATGTTTATGAAAACCACTAGGCATAGGATCATAATGCCATACGGGGGAATTCCGAACAGACTTTTTGTTAAATTGGGAGTCAGCAAGGTGCATTCATTGCTAGTGAAAAGGAAAACCACATATGTTTTCTCCTCCACTACAGTGAAGCAAATGGGGTACGAGTTAGTAGGAAATGTTTGGTTAGCACAGGCCCTAGCCCATAGGAGATTAGGAGATCCGCTTGGTGCTCCACAAAACCAGCCTCAACAACCTGGACAGCCATCCAATGCCGATATCATGGCTGCCATTGAAAGACTCTCCAAATATTTTAATGAATTTAAGGAATCTACAGACTCTCGGTTCATCATGATCCATAATGATTTTAAAGAGTTTGCAGCTTCTTCTAATTCGCAGTTCATCTTTGTTGACTCAACGAGTCCAATATGGTTTTGATAATGACAAATCACTTGGTATTTGATTTGTACATGGAGTTTGTGAACGGAAACTATATTAAGCATTCATGGAAGGATAACGAGTCGTGGAAGCCATAAAGTAAATCTTACATATCTTGGAAAGATCCATGGAACTCAAAGAGTACGAGAATCAAGATGCAAGCGGCAAAGTTCAAGAACGTCATGGGAATGGGTACTTAGAACTCATGTATTTATATTTTCATATGATTTAATTTGAGGTTCAACATACACCCTAGAATGACTTTAGGACTCATGCATTTCATGAACATTATTATGGGACATTCATGGACTTATAAATATTTTTAAAACCCGGGAAAGTATTTTTATAAAAGAGCCAAGAAAGAGTGTAAAGCTAATTTTTAATTAGAAAGAAAAAATTCAGAAAATGGGAACTTCGGTAGCCTGAACTCAACCTCGATCACCTGAAGAATTTCTTCAGAAGCCTGAATATTAAGTTCAGTTGCCTAAAAAATTAATGGTGAAATATAGAATCTGGCCGAGGTACTACGGTCGCCTAAACTTAGAACTTTGGGTGCCTGAACTAGTCACTTTAGGAGCCTGAACCCCACTTTAGTCGCATGACCCTGTATTCCGGTTGATTTTTCAAAGCTTTAAGGAACTTTAGTAGCTTGGGCCTTTGACCTCAGTTGCCTGAACTTGTGGGAAAACTTAAAATTTTAATTTTTATTGAGTAAACACGCGATCTATCTTTTGATCCAAGGGTCAAAATTGATTATAAGGGTTAAGCACCTATTTATACTGAATATCTAAACTCTAGAGTGTTAGTAAAGTTCAATGAGAAGAAAAGAGAACACCTTTTGAAAGAAGATTGAGAACTTTGAACACTTTGCTATACGATTGCCTGCACTCTAGCTCATACTCATCAAGCTTAGGCAAATCTACTCCGGAAATCAAAGGGGATTTATTTACACATCTTGATTTCAACTTGGTATTAAGGTTTGGTTAATCCATTTAGAGTTTTTCAAGAGATTCTCATATCATCATCTGTTATTGAATATCTTTAGAGAAGATTGATATTGAGTTTTCATATTCATATAAAGATTGTCTTTGACAAGTTCAATACTTGAGAAAGTTTTTCATTGGCTATTGATTAAAGAGTTATCATTCAAGTTTGTTCTTAGTTAAAGACTTGATATTTTGGATATTTCTAAACTAGTTGATTAGATATCCTAAGAAGTGCATAACTATATCTATACATATTGAAGGATATTTTCTGAAAATCATATATTAAGTTTTTGATCTTTGGTATTCTCATCATATATATATATATACATTAAGTCAAATACTGTGACGACCTGCTTAATTTTCCCATTTTTTTTCCATAAATATGATATCACAAATCCCAATAGATCATAATCCACCTGGACCCGTGGGTACTAGGGATATATCAGTAACACAGTGCGGAAGCCTAAACAGCAGGAAACATATAATCATAATATTATAAATACAAAACATCCATCACATTACTATAAATACCAGAGTCACTATATCCACTGTATTCCAGTATATACACCCCAAAACAAAATCTAGGGACATTTCCCACAAAATCCAACTGTCCCTACTAAAACTTACCCTTCAAAAAGGGCGGACAACAACTCTAGATCAGCGGGGCTTTTCCCGCTCTCCTATCTGGGGCTCTTGAAAAGTTTATAAAATTTTGGGGTGAGACACCTCTTAGTAAGGGAAATAAACTAATACCAGTGTGTGACAACATGAGTATTTCGTGTTATACATACGCCATACTGAACATATTCAGTAACTGTTATATCAAATCTGGGAAAACATATATATCATTAAAACATAGCAGAACATACTATATTTTCATAAACATATTTCATCTCATATAATAATAAATACAAAAATATTCCTGGTAGGCTAGCTGACTGTTGTCATGTATTACCCCCACATGACTAGGTTGTGTGACCCGAAGGTGGGACCTGACAATGGTTGACCGACCACTGCCAAGTCAAAAGTACAGTCTGTAAGTTTGATGGGTCTGCCTGACCTGGTCCGTACACCAGAGGTGCTCACATACTTCTTAAAACCACATCGACCATCCAATCTCACACCACTTCGTACAGCGGCGTTAACACAAATATCATGATAACGAAGACCATGGACACATAGCAACGGTACCATGCAAGTGCTAGCCTAAACCAAGCCAACCAGGTTCTAATATCATATAACATATACTGAAACTGTGATACATGTATATTTCATATCATTAATTATCAAATCAATCATGTTATTTTGCATATATACGTATATCATGAAAATCGTCGGCCCGTACGCTGGCAAATCATAGCACAGCCTGTACGCTGGCAAATCACATTCATAACTCGGCCCGTACGCCGGCAAAATATATCCATAGCTCAACCCGTACGCTGGCAAAATATATCCATAGCTCAACTCGTACGTAGGCAAAATATATCCATAACTCAGCCCATACGCTCGCAAATCATAGCACATAGCACGACCCGTACGCCGGCAAAATATATAAAAATCTCGGCCCGTACGCCGGTTTTTCATTATAAAAATCCATATCATAATCATATTTCCAAATAACAGTATTTCATAACATTTTATACTCATGCCACACTAACTGATTTTTCGCATATTCAACATATGATCATTTTCAACAATATTTTACCAAATATAAATCATATATAAATATATTTATTTTCTAGAAATCAAATGCTATATATATATACATACATTTTCTCAAGAAGAACTAGTTTATTTATCCCCTTACCTGATTCCTGAAAAGCCCCTAAGAAAATCTGCCCCGCACTCGCAGGGTTCTTAACTCAACACCCTGGAAACAATATTCCTCAAAACTAAAGTTCAATATTCTAAGCGTATAACACTTTCCTCAACTGTCAAAAATTCAAATATTGAGTAGAAAGTCTTACCCATGATTTGTGATGGTTTCCACCTTACTTTCACCAATGATCCGCTCTGGCAGATTTGTAGAGAACTATCCTAGAAGCGTCGTGGTGGCTTCGAATTGTCGATCCAGTGAAGATCTAGCCTGAAATCGAAGAAAGAGAAAGAGAGAACTGAAGTGGAGAGAGAGAGGAGAGAGATTTCTTAATTTGAAAGTAAAAATCTGGATTTTATATATTTATAGAACTAAATTCGTCAACGAGCCACATCATTCGTTGATGAATCCTTTAATAAATTCATCGACGAAATTCAGTCCTCGTCGACGAAATTCAGTCGGCTCAAATATCTGTCGGTATTTCTTCATCGACAAAATTCATTCTTCGTCGACGAATTCTCTTAAACGCTCGTCGACAAATCCCCTGTATTCATCGACGAATTTTCTTATACCTGCGTCGATGAATCCCCTGTATTCATCGACGAAGTCGACTTCCTCCTTCTGTTATTGTCTCCATTCCCCTTCCTTTTTATTATTTAAATCCCATTATTATTCGGGTCGTTACAAATACTTCCAAGATCACATTGAGATTGAAATTTTGAGAGAAATATTGTTTTTGACAAAGTGTGTTTCAAATCTTTGCAATCTTCAAAGTTGTTTTTGTATTCAAAGATTTAACCTAAGTTCTCCAAAGTATTGAGTTATATAAATATTTTTAGGAGATTTGATAAAAAGGGATTTCTGTGTTGAAGCAAATCATTCATAAACGATTGTATCGTTTCATACATTCTGAGTTTCAAGTTTCATCATATGATTATGTGTTAAGAATTTGAGTTGTACTCACTAGCTTTTGTTGGAAGAAATTTTGAGTGTTTTACAGATTTCATTGTATTCACAATTCGGCTTATGAACCGGGTTTGAGGAGAGAGTTGTATCTCTTGTAAGCAGCGAAGTAGGAGGGAGCTGTACCTCTTGTAAGCAGCGGATTGTAAGGAAAGCTCCGCCCCAATTTAAGGAGCAGAGATTATAGTGGAATCCTTGAATGGGTTGCTCAAGGCGAGGACGTAGGCTGAGTTAGCCAAACCTTGTAAAATTGTGTTTGTTTTCTCTCTTCCCTTAACTCTTTACTTTCCGCACTACATTTCATTATTCTTATTGCATGTGTATGTTGAATAACTCTACACAAACTTAATTGGGTAAAGAGAACTCATTGATAAAATAAATTCAATTCAGTCATAAATCCTTGCAATTGATTTGGTAAATATAAAAATATGGATTAAATGGTAAATAGGTTTAAAGAAATTAAAATACCCAATTCACCCCCCCTCTTGAGATTACACCTTAATCAATAATCTCCATCCAAGACAACTTCAAAGACTATGCAGTATCTACAGAGAACAAGTTCACGGACATTCAGAATGATTTCATTAAGCTCACGGACATACTGCAATCCAATTTTACCATTATTAATGACCGTTTCAATGACTTGGAAGGGAAACATCTTATGGATATCAGCGGCAGTGAAGCAGGGTCATCCGATGGAGAGCACAATGATGGTGAGGACTAGGCTGCATATTTAAGGGGGAGCAGCTTCCTGTGTTCAACTTATAAACATTTTGAACTTTTATGGGTCTGTAATTTTTAGACACTAACTTGATCATACTATTTTATATTTTTATGCACAACTGAATATTTCTATCCACACCTTGCTTAACGTTTATATTATTTGATGAATGGTTTATATTTTGAAATGAACTATTATTGGCTATATCGAATTGTGGATACCATCCGCATGGTTGATGCAGAATGCATGCAGCAGAAAGGCATAGGGTACTTACATGCTAATTATATTGAATGTCATCTGCACGACTGATGCAAAATCTTGTGAATTGCATGCTGCTAGTTGATCTAGCTTGTTGCATGTTTGGATTGAACATCATTTGCATGACTGATGCAGATTTGTGAAGTGCATGCTGTAGAAACAACTAGGCTTTTGGTGCATGTCCTTGTGAACTGCATAATGGAAAAATGAACTACTTACAAACGACATGTTGTTCAATTTTTGTTAAAATAAAATTTTCCTAAAATGTTCTACATCATATACATGTTCTATGCTCTTAGGAAAATCTAATTCATGGACACCATTTGGTCTAATCCTTGTATTCTAAACATCATTAAGGACCTAAATGGTTAATCAAGTTGTTTTAAATCCCATAATTGATTATAGTCCATAAAGTATGAGTAAATGCATAACATAGGGAAAGTTTTCATTTCACACTCACTCAATTGAGTTATTGAACTCCAACAGTATAACTATTACATGATAATTTGATATAGTCTTGATTGGCTATCATATGCTGATAGAAATGCAATATGCAGTGTGATTGTGTACTGAATGATTATAATATACTGCATGATGATTTTTTTTTTAAATGATGGAAATATGATGAATGACTTGATAAATGAACCTCATCCTTAATTGAAAATGCATAAGCATATATAGGGGAGTTGAGCTCCATCATTAGAGAGCTGGCATAAATTTAACTATCTTATGGACTCATGTGCATCAGATTATCATTATTGTTTTTATTTTTGAGTCTTGAGGCTCTTCTAGAAGCCATGAATATTATATCCTACTTAAATGGATTTATAAATTGATATGGATTGCTCTTGGTATTTATGAACACCTTGCATGACTTAATTTTAGTTTTCTGATGCATGTGTGTTCTATGGTAATGATTTTTACTGGTTGGATACAAATGACTTAATAAATATCCAGTAGAATTGCTTAATAGGATTAAACTCATAGCTTATACTCATTAGCACACCTCATGAAATCAATCCTTGACGAGTATAAGTGATTGATAGCATGTAAGCTAGCTTTCAAATAGAAAAAAGGGGAGCTTCTGAAATTAAAATTCCATCTTTTTACGTTCATCCAATTTTTGGCTTAGATTTGTATTGAGCTTGTTGTGGCATGTATGTTTAGCATAATGATCTCTTTTTGCTCACAATAAATCTTAATTGAAAATGTGTTGCTTAGGCACAATTATCCTAGGCCTAGCCATATGATGTTGCATTAAATTGTCTAATATTTAGGATCTATATGGTTGTTTTTTCTGGTTAAAATATGAAATGTTTTTTTCTTAAATGTTTACCAGAAAAATTTAAACTTGCTTGATCTTAGTGCTAAAATTATTATATATAGCAAGCATAGTTCCTTGTACTTGTTGATAATATCATAAAGGGAAACTTTTGGAATGAAATCTTTATGACAAGAAATTAACCTATAAAAGATAAATCTCTTCTCTTGCTTCAAGCTCAAAGGCATTCATGACATGTGCTAGTTCCTAAAATTTAATTTTTGACATGAATTTCAAAAATTTGGAGGGTTTTGTTATTTAAATGATCTTCTTGAAAAAGGGAGTTGTTTCAGCCTTTTTGTTGATGACAAAAGGGGGAAAAGGTTTATGAGCAAAATTTTTAATTTTTTTCTTTTATAATTGGCATCCTCCTACCCTTTTGTTATTCACAATTGGAAATGATTTTAAACTAAACTATAGACATGATACTTGTTGCAACATTATAATCATTTATGTATCATGTGACTTTGCTTTTTAACTGAATATTTTTCAAAGTCTACTTCAATACAAAATGCACATTGAACTAAACTAAACTTAAATTCTCAACTTAAAAATTCTAAAGTCTTCATTTCAAATATGCTTGAATTATATTGACAATTATTTTAAAAATTATACATATTGTAAGGGGGAGTCTTGTCAGGCAGACCTCATTTCGTTCATATGTTTGTCATCATCAAAAATGGGGAAATTGTTGACTTTTTGAGTCCTATCCCGTTTTGATAATGATAAAGCACAACATCTCATTTGTGCGCTAAGTGTATGAATACATTTACTTTTCTGTTAGCACAAGTGACCGATGCAAAATGGAAGTCATGAAGTACTTACACGATCACATCAATTGACACATTCCATGGATTTGTAAAGAGCAAAGCTTGAAGACCTTACATTTTTCAGTTGTATTGTTATTAGGTTTCAATTGTGCATGCATGATTTTTGATTTAAATTAAAGCTCTTACCTGACCTTAGATTGACCTTCAGAACTCCAATTTACATGAAAAACCTTTTTACTCAAAATGGTTAACTTACACAAAAAGGTTTGAAATGGTTTTGAAATAAAAAACTGGCCACCCGTCGACCGAATCATATAGCTCGGTTGACTAGTGCTCATACAAAGATGATCCGGTAGATTGGATCATAATCCTAGTTGATTGAACCGCGCTAAAAAGGAAATCGCCCTTTGGTCGGTCGACCATACCTCGGGTCTACCAGTACCAGCCTCTTGAGTTGAAGCAATTTTGAGCTCCTAATGGTCATAAAAATTTGAAATAAATTATTATTATTATAATACTCAATGGTCATACAACAACCATATTTCAAATTTGCCTATAACTATCAAGCCATTTCACTTGGAAGGTTAGAGAATTACATTGAAAGTTTACTTGAATATCTTTTGATTCTTAAGCCCATTTTATACTTTTTTTAGCATCAAAATCAAATTTCTCCTACTTTATTTTTAAAGTACTTTTTGGAGAAAATCCTTTGGGTTATTCAATAGAGTTTTGAGCATATATTCAACTCATATATACTTACGTGAAAAGCTTCTCATTCTTGATTTATCAAAGGTCAATCTTGAGGAAAATCATTTTCCATATTCTCATTTTTCTTGCAAAATATTTTTTGAGAGAAAACCACAACTCTACTAAGCTTCAAATTTCAAATCATTTGGGAGTGCATTTAGAAACTTTATCATTGTACAAATCAGCTTTTGAGGAAACATCTTCTTGTCCGCAAAAATCATTTTTCAAATTAGCTTTTCGCTGTTCGGGTTGTGAACCGTGCCAAGTGAGGGTACATCACTTGAAGAGATATCTCCGCCTAAAAGGAGTAATTACGGTGTGAACTGTACCAAACGAGGGGATATCACTTTGAGAGGCTTCTCTGCCTATAAGGAGGGAATACGGTTCGGGTTTGAACCGTGTTAGACGTGGAGTATCGTTTGGAGAGGTTGGTCCGCCTATAAGGACTGGTGTGACGGGTGGCTCCGCCCGATTTGAAGGAGTGGTATAGTGGAAATTCTTGGGTGGTTTACTCAAGGCGAGGATAGCCGAAACTCATAAAAATCTTGGTGTCATTCTCTCTCTCTCTCTCTTATCTTATTTATATTTTTGTCTTGATTGGTTTACATATAAGCTATATTTTTTGAATGGGATATTATTGGTGAATCAATCAAAGTAATTAGCCAAAATTTTAAAAATTCAATTCACCCCCTATTGGGATTACACAAATTCTCACAGGATGAGTGATATAACATTGAAAACAAATTAAGGAATGAACATATTCGAGATAAGTTAGGTGTAACTCCTATAGAAGTTAAGATAAGGGAGGGACGACTCGGATGGTATGGACACTTGCAAGGTAAGCCACATAGTGCAATAGTGATAAAGAGTGAGTTAGTTACTATGTGGGCAGTATAATAGGTGGGGTAGACCTAAAATAACTTTGAAGGAGATAGTGAGTAAGGATTTAACATCCTCAAAATTTGCCAAAATAAATGATCCATGATCGCACAAATTGGCGGAAAATGATTCATAGACCCAATCCTACCTAGTGGGACTTAAGGTTTAGTCTTGTTATTATTGTTGTTGTATTTGATTATACTTTGCATATTATATTTTATCTTATATTTTATCAATATTATATTTTAATATATAATTTATTTAATGTAAATAAAAATATCATATTTTATAACACTATAACATAATTTATTATTTAATATAAAATAATAATATAATAAAACAACCACCATAGTATTATATTTTATTACATAATAGTATTTTATTTTCTTTTATATATTATATATTTAATAAAATTTACTATTATGTTTCTGTGTTAATAATATTGATATATTAATTAATAATATAATAAAACAACCACCGTAGCATTATATTTCACTAAACAATAGTATTTTATTTTTATTTTTTTCCATATTATGTAATTAATGAGTTTTACTATTCTATATTTGTATTAATAATATCAATAATATTAATTTATTTTAAATAATTCAAATTTGTTAAATCTTTACTCAAAATCTTATTTCAAGTTATTTTAGATCTAACCCTATCATTTCTATTACCCTCACAGTAACTATCACTACCAATTTTATTGCACCTTAGTAACTAACTAACTTTTCCTCACTAGTGGACTATGTAACTTACTTTGCAAGTACTTAAACCATTTGAGTCATCTTTCTCTTGTCTTATCTTTTATATGAACTATCACTAACTCACAACATTTTTTATTTTAATTTTCCATTTTATAATTTAATATATTTTGCAGTTGTTCTTTGTTTCAAGGACAAAAATGAATGTTTGTTTAATTAAAATTTTAATATTTTTTTTTTCATTTTATAAATATTAACTAAACAGGTTATTGGTTTTCGATTTTTAGTACATGTTTCTGATATTTAAATTTTATATTTTTTCATTTTCATTTTTATATTTTGAAATTGATATCAAATGATCTTTTAAATTTTTAAGGTAGGATTTCTTTGGCTTCCTTGTTGATCTTCCCTATTCTATATAACTTCTCATCAAAGAACTATAAAGCCCTCCTAGTAAATACAACCTTACTATTTGTTATAAAAGGGTATTTTTAAAAGTTAGTTGGAGGTGTATTAGGTATTTGGGACTTTGGGTAATTAGAAATCAAAAAGGAAGAGACAGGGAAAGTGGTAGCAACCTACCTACTCGATTTGAGAGAGTAAGATAAGGATTTCTGTAAAAAATGAAGAGTTGGAATAGAAGATTTTTATACACACACACACACACACACACACACACACACACACACATATATATATATATATATATATATATATATTATTTTATGTTCTTTGTGGAATCATTTTCCACGAGAGGCAATGAGACAAATTTTAGAGTGGTATGCCTAGATCGTGCAGACAAATGGAATTTTTATTGATAATGACCTTTTCAATTATGACCAATATCTTATTACAAGCAATTTTGACAACTTCATGAGATAAAGAGACATTTACCGATTATTCTTTTAATTTTTTTGCCAATCTCAATCTTACGAGTACAAGAAAGGCACTTGGTTGCAGATAAAAATAAAAAAAGATGATTGAACAAAAGGTGAAGAAGTTGGATCTTTTTTGAACAAAACAAGAAAAATAAAGTTTTCTTATATTTTATTATTATTATTATTATTATTATTATTTTTGTTTACATTTTTCATATTTTTCTTATACCTACTATTATTTCTTATATAATTATTGTATCAACTAGAATGTAGAAGATTATAATATGAGTGATTTGGCAGATTTGAATTCTTATACATTCATTCATCAACACAGCTCTTTGTGAAACAAGATGGTGGTTGCGCCTACAGTGGAGGATTCGTGATGGTAATACAGTGGAGGATTCATGGTGGTAATCATGTGGGAATAGCCTTAATGGTAGTTGCGGGGACATGAAGGTGGGCCTTACGGTTAGGGTGATGGCATAGTGACATTTACTACGGCACATTGGTACGCTTGAGTGGATGTGAAGATGGAGAATTAACATTGATTATTTGTTTTTTTTTTTTTTATTGAATTTCGCTGGGTGTCCACAACCGTCAAAGACGTCCGTTTTACGGTCCGCCGCACTGGTCATGACTAATCCCATGCCTTGTAGCGGTGGCCCCACACACACCACAGAGGGGTAAATTTAGGAGCCCGCTGCAAGGATCGAACCCGGTAGGCATTTCTGCTAACCGTCAAGCGGCACTTCCGGAATTCGCCCCTGCGAACTAAGCTACGCCCTGGGGGTAACATTGATTATTTGTTGAACCTTACCAGGGGAGAGAGAGAAAGAGATTGACTCTTGACAGTTGAGATGGCGACAATGGTGAACCAAATCATGTGTGGGGTAACAGACAAATTTTGAGTGTTGAGGGTATAAAAGGGAAAAATATCTAGTTTCTAACATTTGTTTCGTTTCAAATTGAAAGATGATAAGAGAGGGTACGAGTGTCCATAAATTCAAATTTAAAATGAGGTTTATGAAAATTTTAAAATATTCACAAATGTTGTAAAAATTTTAAAATTCTAAGGTCAGTTTTTGTCCATATGGTAAATTTTAGAGATTGATTGTCTTTTTTACATTTTTTTAATAATAATTTTATATTTAGAAGAGTTTTAGATTTATAATTATACTAAATTTGGAGAAGATAAAATATAAAATTATATTAAAATTTGTTTAAATATACATTAAAACACAGTAGGGCTGTGCTCGGGCGTTGCAGGGCATAATGCACCAATCTGTATTATTATTAACCAATGGCTACCCATCTATTTAATTTGCCTTCTACAAAGAGGCTTGCAAATTCATTTCAGTTGAATTCACTCGGAAGAGAGGGGGATCTTGGGCAAGGACGAGGGATGGAGGAGGCAAAGGCGTTGACACAGCAGCAGCAGCAGCAGCTGTTGCTTCAACACCAGCAGCAACAACAGCAGCAGCAACAACTCTTTCTCCTGCAACAACTGCAGCAGCAAAAGCAACATCACCAGCACCAGCACCAGCACCAGCAGCAACAAGCAGCCGCAATGGCTCGCTTCCCCTCCAATATCGATGCTCATCTTCGCCCTCCAGGTCTTATTCACCGACCGCTCACCCTCCAACAGCAGCCGCACCATCAAAACCCTAACCCTAACCCTAGCGCCACTCCCAATGTCATCCAACAACAGCAGCAGCAACAGCAACACCAAGAGCAGCCACTGCTGCTGCAGCAGCAGCAGCAGCAACAACAACAACAAAAGCCCAGCTCCGCCCAGCAGCAGCAGCAGGAGGCGCAGCATCAACAAAGACTGGTTCGACCCGGGAACCCCACTGAGCTCCAGATGGCGTACCAGGACGCCTGGCGCGTCTGCCACCCCGACTTCAAGCGCCCCTTCTCTTCGCTCGAGGATGCCTGCGAGAGGTCAGATTCCCCTTTTGAGGGTTTCATACCCCTTTCTCTCTCCCTGATTGAGTGATTGATTTTAAATTTTCTGACAATATTTGAATGCAGTTAGGATTCTACTTGAATTTACATCCATGCTTCTGTGCCCCATTGTATCTCCTTACTTCTCACTCACGTGTTGCAGATACAAATATACTCTCTTTCTTCTAAATTTTGTTTTACCAAAGTGAAGTTTTAATGATGTTATGAGGGCGACAACATGAATGTATTCACTCCTCGCTAAAGTAAATGCTCTTTCAGTGCAAAATGGATTATGAAATTTCAATTACTAGCCTTTAGTGGGGCATGTGATGGGACAATTGTATTTTTAAGTTGATTTTCTGATACGTGTCATGAAGCAATTTTACTAAATCATTTATCTCCTCTAAAATAAGTTGTAATTTCATCATGATACTCCTTTAATATTCTAGGGAGAGAATTCATTAGTTTGAGTGGAATAATTTCCTATTTTTTTTTGTAGTTTTTGAAGAGATTTTGATTGTTCAAAAGAAAATTTATTTGGAGCCTTATTCAAGTTGATTATCATGTTGGAGCATATTAACTCTTGATATTTCCAATTAAAAGTTTATAATGAGAAATGAATGATGTGGGGCTCTTTAGTTGTTGTCCTATCAAACACGGTATTTTAGGCTGCTTATTGAAAGCATGCGTGCACACTCATTGTCATAGCCAATTTAGTTGATTGTGAACCTATTTCTGCTCATATCTTTTTGCACAGCTAATCATGTATTCATTGAAGACATGGGATTCTTTGACTGTAGCTCTACTAAGAGTGGCAGTGGCAGTGTGGCACTGATTTATATTTGGAGCATAAGTTGGCAATGTTGTAGTGATCGTGCCAATATTGTTGTGCTGTATACCTGCTTATATTTTTCTATTCAAGGTCTCACATGGTTACTAGAATACATTAATACCTCAGCAAACCAAAAATTGATACAAACATGCTGAAAAATGGTGCAGGATTCTTCCTGGTGATCCAAAGTTTTAATTTAATGTCTTCCATATGACATATTTTTATCATTAAAAAATGGAGGATTGTTGCATTATTGTTTTTTCAATCACTGTTGATCTCTTACACCAAAGAAAATAAGTTCAATTTAAAAAAACCTCAGCATCCTTGCTCAAATATGTAAGTGTTAGAATCAATTTAATTTCTTTTTTGGGTTTTGGAAGGAAAAATGACAAGTTTGCGTTATGGAGATGTGGTTTGTTTTGCTGTGTTGTGGGATATTTGGATGGAAAGGAACTATTGCATTTTTAAGGGGAAGAAGACTTTGGGGGCGGGGGGTGATGTGGTGTGCTTGCAAGAAACTAAGGTGGAGATAATGGAGCAGCTCTCAATCAATGACCTTTGGGGTCTAGATACATGTGATTGGATATCCCTTGGAGCAGTAGGTAGCTCAGGAGGTATACTAGTCTTGTTGAAGCCTGGTTTTGTGGATATCCCTTGGAGCAGTAGGCAGCTTAGGAGGTATACTAGTCTTGTCGAAGCCTGGTATTGTGGAATTGTTGGACAACTCAATCAATTGCTTCTCAATCTCTTGATTGTTCAAAAGCACGAATGATGACTTCCAGTGGATTTTCACATGGTTGTATGGCCTAGGTGAAGGACCCTCCAGGTCCCTTTTTTGGAATAAACTGTTTGAGATTAGGAGTAGATGGGATGCTCCTTGGATTATTGGAGGCAATTTCAATATGATTGACCACATAAAAGAAGTTGGGTAGCCTTGAGACCAGTAGCATGAGAGAATTCCTTGACTTTATCCATGTGAATGCCCTTATTTGATCTTCCTCTCATTGGTGGCAACTTCATTTGGTCCAAGTCCAGGGAGTTGCCTTCCTTTTCAAGGATTAGTAGGTTCCTAATTTTAGTTGAATTGGAACTTCATGTTCCTCATGTGATTTACAGTCTACTTCCTAGGTCCATCTAAGATCATTTCCCTATCTCCTTTGACATCAGGGAGTTAAATGGGGGCTACCCCATTTTTCTTCGAGAATATGTGGTTAAAACATGATGGTTTCGGGGAGTTGGTGAAAACTTGGTGGTCTTCTATTGTAGTCATGATGAAGTTTAATTTTTTGCTTGTCTCAAAGCTAAAAGGAATAAAAGGAAAGCTAAAGATATGGAATAGAAACACCTTTGGGAATGTCTAAGCGAAGGAGATTGTTATCCTTAATGGTATTGAAGAGATTGACGAGTAGGAAATAATCTCGGGTTCGATGATGAACAGAGAACCAAAAGATCTACACTTAAGAAGGAATTGTATGAGGTCATTAATCTTGAAGAGATATCTCAACAACAAAAAAAAAACAACAACAAAACCAAGCCTTAGTCCCACTAAGTGGGGTCGGCTATATGAATCCTTTTCCGCCAATTTATGCGATCATGGACCATTTCTTTTGATAGATCTCAAGGATATTAAATTCTTACTCACTATCTCCTCCCAAGTTATTTTAGGTCTACCCTTACCCCTTCTACTGCCCCCCACAGTAACTCAGTCACTCTTCCTCACAGGTGCACTATAAGGCCTACGTTGCAAGTGTCCATACCATCTGAGTAGTCCCTTCCTTATCTTATCTTCTATAGGAGTTACACCTAACTTACCACGAATATGTTCATTCCTTAATTTATCTTTCAATGTTATACCACTCATCCATATAAGCATTCTCATTTTGACAACTTTTACTTTTTGGATATTATGTTTCTTTGTCGCCCAACATTCCGATCCATATAGCATAGCTGGTCTTATAGCTGTCCTATAAAACTTTCCTTTCAATTTTAAGGGTATTCTACGATCACATAGCACACTTGAAGCACTTCTCCATTTTACCAAACCTGCTTTAACTCTGTGCATTACATTATCTTCAATTTCTCCTTCATCTTGCATAATAGATCCAAGGTATCGAAATCTACAAGGGCTATTTATTTCTTCATCATAAAGTTTAACTTTGTCTCCAATATTTCTCCTATCATTACTAAAATTACATTTCATATATTTTGTTTTATTTCTACTTATCCTAAAGCCTCTAGATTCCAAAGCTTCTCTCCATAATTCTAACTCAGCCTCTACTCCATCCCTAGTTTCGTCAATTAATACAATATAATTTGCAAACAACATACACCATGGAACCTCCTTTTGAATACTCTTAGTCAATTAGTCCATCACTAAAGCAAAAAGATAAGGACTCAAAGCAGATCCTTGACGTACACCTATGGTAATTGGAAATTCTCTAGTTTCTCCATCTTTAGTCCTTACACTAGTCATTACTCCATTGTACATATTCTTAATGACATCGGTATACCTACAACATATACCTTTTTTTTCTAAAACCCACCATAGAACTTCCCTAGGTATCCTATCATATGCTTTCTCAAGGTCAATAAATATCATATGTAAGTCCCTCTTCTTTTTCCTAAACTTTTCCATTAATCTTTTTAAAAGATAAATAGCTTCTGTGGTAGATCTCCCAGGCATAAAACCAAATTGATTTTCTGAGATCTTCGTTTCTAACCTTAATCTTTGTTCAACAACTCTTTCCCATAGTTTCATTATATGACTCTAAGTTTAATTCCACGATAGTTATTACAATTTTGAATATCTCTTTTATTTTTATACATAGGTATTAAAGTGCTTTTCCTCCATTCATCTAACATTTTCTTAGTTTTTACAATTGTATTAAATAAATTAATTAACCATATAATTAGCATTTCCAAACTTCAATTGGGATGTTATCCGGTCCCATAGCTTTCCCATTTTTCATCTTATTTATTGCAAACTTAACTTCGTTAACTCTAATTTTGCGAATAAATCTTATATTTTTAGTCTTTCCTCATTTGACAACTCTAAGTTTAAGCCTTCTATTTGGTTTTTGTTAAACAACTTACTAAAGTAACTTCGCCATCTTTCTTTAATATTGTCGTCCTTAACCAAGACAATATCATCCTCACTTTTTATGCATTTTACATTTACTAAGTCCTTGCTCTTCCTTTCTCTAGCTTTAGCAAGTTTCAATATATCTCTTTCCCCTTCTTTTTGTACTTAATTTATCATACAAACTATTAAATGATCTATATTTAGCTTCACTAACGGCCCTTTTTGCATCTTTTCTTGCCTCCTTATATTTTTCAAAGTTATCTCTATTTCTACATTTTTGCCACGTTTTATACCAAATTCTTTTTGTCTTTATGATTTTTTTGTACATCTTTATCCCACAACCAACTTTCTTTGCTATTCGAGAATCTTCCCTTTGATTCACCTAAAATCTCTTTTGCTATCTTTTTAATAGAACTAGCTAATCTATTTCAAAGAGTATTTGTATCTATCCCATCCTCTAAGGTCCAATCCCCATCTTTGATAATTTTATCTTTAAATTTTATTATGTTTTCTCCTTTTAGGTTCCACCATCTAGTTCTCCTACACTGGTTTATTTTATCCATTTTCTTCCATTTTTTAATACATATATCTAACACTAAGACTCTATGTTGTGTGGTTAAGCTTTCACCTGGAATAACTTTACAATCCTTGCATGATAAATGATCTACCCTTCTAGTTAAAAAAAAATCTATTTGACTTCTATTTTGTCCACTTTTAAAGGTTATTAAGTGTTCTTCTCTCTTCTTAAAGCAAGTATTCATTATACTAAAATCATATGACATAGCAAAGTCTAAGATCATCTCCCCTGACTCATTTTTGTCTCCATATCCATATCCTCTATGTATCCTCTCATAATTTTTATTATCTCTTCCAACGTGTCCATTCAGATCTCCTTCTATAAATATTTTCTCAATCCCTGGTATGCCTTGTATAATACTATCCATATCTTCCCAAAATTGTTTCTTAAGATTTTCTGCTAAGCCAGCTTGAGGAGCATAAGCACTAATGATATTTATTATCTCTTGTCCTAATACCATCTTGATTTTTATAATTCTATCCCTTACTCTAGTTACATCCACAACGCTATCTTTTAAGTTTTTGTTGATAATAATGCCTACTCCATTCTTATGTTTTTCTTTTCCAGTGTACCAAAGCTTAAATCCTGATTTATCGATTTCTCTAGCTTTCTCCCCTACCCATTTAGTTTCTTGAAGGAAAATTATATTAATTCTTCTTTTAATCATTGTATCTACAATTTCCATGCTTTTACCCGTAAGTGTCCCTATATTCCAAGTTGCTAATCTAATCCTAGTTTCCTGAACTAACGTCTCTACCTGCCCATGTCTAGAATGATGCAGGAAACCTTGCATATTTGACACCGTACCCGAGCGCCAACACGGCGCATCGCTTTGGGGTGACGACCTAGCCCACCCTCGCCCACTTTTCGCTACACCCGGGTGGTTCAAGTGCAACGCGTCGCTCGTAGGGGACACCCTAACAAATATTCGGTAAGGATTCGTATCATAGTGATCTGACAAATTTTACGCTGGCTGTCAGCTACCTAACGCAACCCTCCTCCTTATCCCGGGCTTGGGACCGGCTGTGTGTGAAAAAATTAGGGCATTAAGTGCATCACAGGCGGAGTTCTTGAAGAGATATCTCGGAGGTAGAAATTTAGAGCTTTATGGCTCAAAGAGGGGGACCATAATACAACATTCTTTCATCGGACAACAAATGATCACCGTAGAAATAACACCTTATTCAGCATTGAAATTGGGGAAATCACCTTAACTAGGGAAGAGGATTTTAGGAAAGGTATTTGTGATTTTTATAAAGTCCTCTACACTGAACTTGAGGCTTGGAGACCTACAGTGGATGACATCAATTTCAAATCTCTCAGATCTTTCATGGTGGGATGGCTTGAGAGACCCTTTGAAGAAATAGAAATCCTCCAATTTATTAAAAATTGCAATGGGGATAAAGTGCCTATATTGGATGGTTTCTCCTTGACTTTCTTTCAGGCTAAGTGGAGCCTCCTCAAGCACAACTTGTTAAACATGTTTGAGGAGTTTCATAGATTAGGAAAATTCATCAATTGCATAAATACCACTTCTGTCACTCTTGTTCCAAAGAAAGTTGGGCTGGCTAACAACAAGGATTTTTGCCCCATTAGCTTGGTGGGAAGCATTTATAAAATCATTGCCAAAGTGCTAGTTGAGAGGTTCAAAAAAGCAATACCAGAAGTCATTGGTCAATATAAGCATGCTTTTGTGGCTGGAAGATAAATTATGGATGCTGCCCTTGTTGCTAATGAGGTGGTAGATGCCTAACTAAAGGAGGGAAAAGGGGAATAGTGTGCAAATTGGATATGGAGAAAATTTTCTTCAATCATGTCAACTAGAACTTCCTTCTTTATCTCCTTCGGAAGATGATCTTTGGGGAGCTATGGTGTAGTTGGATTACTCAATGCATCAAAACCCCAAGCTTCTCAGTGTTCATAATGGTTGCCCCTCTGATTTCTTTCACTCCTCGAGAGGCTTGAGACAGGGAGATTCCTTGCCCCTTTTCTGTTTATTTTGGTCATGGAGTTGCTAAGCCTCATGCTGATGAAAGCTGCTGAAGCGAAAGGCTTTGAACCACATCCCTCCCACCATCTTTTGATGACTTGCAAAGACCATTGGATTGCTGCTGTCTCCAGCTGGCTTAGTTTGAAAATTGTTTATGATCATTTGTAATCCTTGATGTTTGCGACACTCTTCAGAGTGGTTGATGTTTTGTACCATGGGTTGGCATCCCCTTGATGTCTTACTAATATATTTTTTCTTTGCTGATAAAAAAAGAATTGGTTATTCTGCAAATATTGTCATTTTTGTCGTAGAAGGATGAATAGAATGTTGCAACTAATATCAAAGTTAAATTTTGCATAAAATTTTATAAGTCTGAATTGAAAATTATCATTCATATCATTCTTCTTAGTCTCTTTTTTCAATAAATAAAAGATTCATTTAGAGAGAAAAATTATTTTGACAGCAATTAGGAGAGAAATTTCAATTTTTGGGTTTTGAACCTTAAATTTCACTTTCAAGGAAAACTTGTTCCATAGCCAAAATTTTGCTGAAATTTTGAGATTCTATAAATTTTGGGTGATTTGTGGAAAATTTGATGAAAATTTTATAAGAAGGACATTGACTATCAATTCGATTTCAGGGGTGGTGGAAAGTGGAAATTTTGATTTCATGTAAATTTAAGACGCGGGTTTGGTCTAATCTTTTCTTTTTCTTTTTGGCTTTTTTTGGGTTGTAATTTAACATGTAAATTAGTGCTACTGGGATAGCAATGGGAATAAGTTAAAATATTTGTTGAGATAATGCAGTTTTGTGAAATATGTACTGATCTTACATCAACTTTACCACTAAGGCCAACTGTTATTAAGGGCAGAGAAATTTTTAAAAAATTGAATAGTAATGGTATGAATGCAGCTAATAATATAGGCATTAATTTGATTGTAATTTTAGTGTGCTATATTGTTGTTAGTTGCATAATATGGGATTCTACATATTGTTATCCATGCTATATAAAGGTCGTCTATGACTTGTTTAATTTTGGTTTTAGTATTCTGAACAGGTATAATTCACACTTGTTTTATCTAACAAAAATTTTCAATTTTCAAATGTTAGCCATGGCAATGTCTGTCTAGCAGCCCAAGCTTTGATAAAAAAAATGATAATATTTTAGGAAGTAGAATGACTTGCAGCTCATCCTGCTTAGTTAATAACCCACAAGCTAAAATCAGGGAGATAGAAGCCTATAACAGTTCCTTTTTCCAAAGGAAAGACAAATTTAAACACTTCATTCATTATTTCACCTTGGACAAAAGGAGGGGAAATTTGTCTTGGGGATGGGAATTCAAGGTATTAGGTGGGAAGGGAATCAACAGATCTAAGAAAATGCCTCACATGCAGTGACATTCTTTGGAGAAGACAACTCATGAGCAAGTTACATTGTTGCTCTTTCAAAGTCATGCACCACCAGTTAGAGAAGTGTCATTTCCAAGTTCCACTTCTGCAAATGAATCGTCAAAACTATCTCCAAACTGGAAGAATAACGTATTGCAAAAATCTGGTTGCAATTTAAACATTATTTCAATACTTCGTATATCTATAATGACTTATGGGTGGATGAAACATGTTGCAGCTGAAGTTAAAAAAAAATCCATAAAGGGGATGGTGCAAACATTGCAAAACACTCATTTTACAAAACCAAAAACAAAAGGCTTAGAGGCAATTTCACTTGGCTGTCATGAGACAAGGGTAAATAGAGGAGGAGAAAAAAAGGGATTTGGAGGTTTTCTATGACTCATATTGGATCACACAGGCTGGCAGAAGATCTCATTTTTGAAATGGGGGATTTGGAGGGAGGATTTTAAGGCCTCAAAATTGGAAGGCATCTCTTTTAAATGTTAAATGGGATGGGCCAGGATATTTAACTCATTCTACTCTACATGGGTCTAAGGGCTATTTAGGCCATATAGGGCCAAAGTGGTCTGAGCCGGATTTTAATGTGGTAAGTGGATTTGGGCTGGATGGATTTGTATTTCGGCCTGCATTTCTGGTAAAAAAGGGAAAGCCTTGTGCTGATAAAGCTTGGGGAAGAAAGCAGGAATTATATCTATTGCTTGCAGCCGCATGTAAGTCTGCCACTTCGAAGGCATGGAAAAGAACGAGGGTGAGGAGATGACTGGAGGGAGTGACAAGTTGTATGAACCAGCTTCTCTGTTGATTTCCAAAGCTAAGAGTTGATGAGAGCTGCTCTACTCACTGTTATTTGGGGCAGCAATTGGTTGAACCAATGCTTCGACCACCATCATAACTGAATCTGGAGGTAGTTACTTTGATTTGAGATTCATTCATGGCTTTTTTTTTTTGATTTCCCTTTTGTATTCATTTGACCTGAGGCAAAAGAGAAGTCATACAAAGAAAGGTTCTTTCATTCAATGCATAACGGAGGGCCTCCTATGGATTCCTCCTTAATTAAGCTTTCCCCTCTCTCATCTTAAGTTCGAATGCTTTGCTGCTTTCTTAACTGGACGAATAGGAAGCTTGGCTGATGGACTAGTTAGCGGATGGGAATGCTGTGTTACATAGATAGTCATCACAGATTCACAAGCGTTTTGTTCTGTTATGGAAGTCCTGGAGGAGGAATAACAAGATATTCCTCTTTACACGGCATGTACAAAATCTGATCTGGTGATGGGAGGGGAGATTCAACCTTTGATTCCAATAAAATTCACCTATTCATCCTTATGGTTATGATTGGGATGTATTGGAAAGAATCAGGTCATCAAGTGTTCAGGGTCCGAGACTCTGATGAGGAGATCTTTGGAAAGATATGGACAATGTTTTGGTGGATTACAAAGGGTTGTTAATTGGTCAATGGAGGATGATATTGAGCACCAAATAAGAGGAAATTTAGTCCAGTCAGAGTCAAGTACTTGCCCTAAACCATGTGTTTGCAAAACCTTTTATACGTGTACAAAGTTTCTTGGTGGGAATGGGAAAGGGGAAGAGGATGGTCTTAGGGTGGTTGATGTGTTACTCTGAATTTGCTCAGGTTAGTGTTCTCAATTTGAAGGACTGTTAATCCAGCAATGTCCTTGACCAAGGGGGAAGATTTAAATTCTATTCCTTATGCATCTCTTGCCCCTTTTTTTTCCTCTCAAATAACACCTAGTTTAAGGTTCCTTTCCCTTCTTTTGAATTTTCTTTGAGCTTTCATTATAAATATAGTTCCAGCAATGGGATTTTATGAATTCCACGTTAGGCTAAGGTTCCTATTGATTCAACCGAATGCCAATGGGAATTGTTTTGTTGTTTTTTATGTGTCATTTGATCCACTAGGGCCTAGGGGTGAGGGGGACAATCATAATCCTTAGAAGCTCCTCAAACACTTGGGGTTGAAATTAGTTGATTTCTTTGGGCAGGAGGTTAGGGTGAAGGTTTCCAATAGTTCCTATAATACAAAAAAAATTAAGAAGTTTGAAGTGGGGTTGCAACTATGTGCCAAGAAGGGGGTAGGGGTAAGGTGTTAGTTTTTTATTTATATTTTATTTTATTTTATTTTTTTATGAGGATTCGTAGTTAGAATGTGAGCGGTCTTGTGGATGAAAATAACCCCTCGTTTGGGAATGGAATCAAATGTCTGCAATGAAATCACATTCCTGTGTTTGTATGCAGAGTTAAGGACTTGCCAGTATTATGATTCCCAGGAATGGAAGAATCACGATTCCAGACCATATAAGTTGAAATCGATCTTCATTCTATGGAATCAAACTCATTTTATACTAAAAAAATTATAAAAAGAACAACAAATGCTAGTAATACTAATTATTATTACTATTATAATTAAAATAATAACAACTAACGATTTTTGCAATAACAATAAATAATATTTTAAAATAATAACAACTAATGATTATTGCAATAACAATAAATAACAAGAACAATATTAATAATAAAAGGCCATAATAATAATTATTAAGGATAATAATTATTGTAAAAATAATAAAAAATAATAACTAATAATAGCTACAATAAAAATAATATTTATTATTTTAAAATAATAATAACAAGAAGAGCAATAATAATAAAAATTGAAAAATTAATAATAATTATTATGTTAATGATGATAGTTATTATAAAAATAATTATAGTAATTATAACAATAAAATAATAATTACACTAATAATGGTCACTATTGTGAAAATAATAAAAAAATAATAATCAAGCAAAAACAACAACGAATAATAAAAATACTAATTGTTATTGTTATTATTATAAAAACAATAACAACTAGTACTAATTACAATAACAATAAATAGTAATATTTATCACTATTAAAATAATAATTCAACATAATAATAAGAAGAAGAACAATATTAATAATAAAAAAGGCCAAAACAATAATTTTAATTATTTTAAGGATGTTAAATATTATAAAAATAATAACTACGATAAAATAATACTTATTAATGTAAAATAATAATAACAATAAGCAAATAATAATAAAAATGAAAAAAATAATATTTATTATTTGAAGGGTAATAATTATTATAAAAATAATAAAAAATAGTGATATTAACAATAAAAAGAAAAAATTACACTGATAATAATCACAATTAAGAAAATAATAAAAAATACTAATCAAACAAACACAAGGACAAATAATAATAATACTAATTGTTATTATTAATATAAAAACAATAACAGCTAATAATAATTACAGTACAATAATAACAACTAATAATAATATTTATTACTATTAAAATAATAATAGCAACAAGGGCAATAATAATAAAAAATGCAAAAATAATAATTATTAGTATTTTAAAGGCTGTAATTATTACAAAAATAATAATAATAACTAATAATAATTACAATGGCAATAATAATTATTACTATAAAATAATAATATAAAAATAACAATAATAATACAAATGAAAATATCTTAGTAATTATTTCAAGGATAGAAGTGGAGCTTAGGCACAACAGTAAGGTTGTGGCCGTGTGACCTGGAGGTTATGGGTTCGAGGCGTGGAAACAGCCTCTTACAAAAATGTAAGGTAAGGCTGCGTACTATAGACCCATTGTGGTCCGCCCCTTCCCTGGACCCCGCATACGCGGGAGCTTTGTGCACCGGGCTGCCCTTTTTTTATTTTATTTTATAAGATTTAGTACTTGGCTTCTTTATGGGTTGTTGGTGCTGTTTGTTTCAACGGATTGTGTCCTGAAGATATTTAGTGCGTTTGGTTTGCTGTTTTGCGTTAGTCATTTTGTTTTTCTTGTTTTGTTTTCTTTTTCTTTTTCCCCTTTTTTTGTTTTTTAAGGAGGATTCCTTATTCTCCTGTTCTCTACATTCTTTGTCAATTAATATACTTCTTATTAGAACATATTTTCAACTATGTTTCTGACTAACTATGCCTGCGATGTACTGCATTTTAGAGCTTGGGTTGTACATGGTCCCGTTCCAGTTCCACGAACCAATCTTTCCAACTAAGAAAGGAAGAAATCTTTGAATGATTAATACAATGAGAAACAAAATTGCAATCTGGATCATAGGATTGTAAGATCCTAGAATCTAGGTTTTCCCAATTGATTGCCCATCATAATATAGAACTGCAATAGAATTACATCAAGATTGTTAGGAGCACAGGGTCGTGATTCCCCTTGAGATCCTGCCTATCCTAGGATTGGATTTATGTTGCTATGGTCCAATATATGTATTTTTATTGGCCCAAACACTCATATTTTGCAATAGAGTAATAGACTCGACCCAATTGGCTGAATCCATCAAAATTAGGGCAAAATAGTACTTCTCTGGATATTTCTTTGCTGCACACCAATAGAGAATTCTGGACAGAAGCAGTGAGCCTCAAAAAATTGAATTTGAGGACTCTTGATTCAATAGCAGCAGAGATCAGGACGTTTTTCGGCCAGTTACTTGGTTTGATCAGCAGCAGAAATGAGTAGGGCAGTTCCTTCTTGAAATTGCTGAGAGCTGACAGCAAGGGTCTTCCTTCTTGAAGTTGCGGAGCTTTGACAACTAGCTCTTGAAGTGCTTCAATAGACAGCTTTTGAAGAGCTTTGTCTGCTTTAAAAAGAGAGCAGGTGTGTATTATTTTATCTCCTTTTCTTTTGATAGAGAAAGAAGAAATATTATTAAATAAGAAAGAATGTACATAGCATTCGAGAGTGTGAATTGGAATTTCTGAAATAAGTTTTTTGTGAGACAGGTGTTTGGAGAGAGATGCGTTGGTGGATAAGGGTTGCTTGTATAATGTGAGCTACTCGATTTTAGTGAATGGTGAGCTTAAATCTTGGTTTAAGGCTACAAGGGGGATTAGGCGAGGCGACTCTACACCTGTGTGTAGCGAAAAGTGGGTGGGGGTGGGCTAGGTCATGACCTTGAAACGACGTGCCCTGTTAGTGCTCAGGTACGGTGTCAAATATGCGAGGGTTCCTGCATCATTCTTGACTTGAGCGGGTAAAGAAGTTACTTCGAGAGATTAGGATTATATTAGCAACTTGAAATATAGGGACACTTGCGGGTAAAAGTATGGAAATTGTGGATACAATGAAACTAAGTGGGTGGGGGAGCAAATTAGAGAAATTAAAAAATCAAGATTCAAACTTTAATACATTGGAAAAGAAAAACATAAGAATGAAGTAGGAATTATTGTAGACAAAGATTTAAAAGATAGCATTGTAGATGTCAAAAGAGTAGGGGATAGAATTGTGAAAAACAAGATAGTCTTGGGCAATGAGATGATAAATGTCATTAGTGCTTATGTTCCTAAAGTAGGCTTAGTAGAAGACCTTAAGAGACTATTTTGGGAAGATATGGGTCGTATTATACAGGGGATATTAGGGACTAAGAAAATATTCATAGGAGCATATTTGAATGGACATGTCGGAAGGGATAATAAAGCTTATGAGAGGACACATGGAGAACATGGATATGGATACAAAAATGAGTTTGGTGAGATAATCTTAGACTTTACCATATCATATGATTTTATTACAATGAATACTTGCTTTAAGAAGAGAAAAGAACACTTCATAGCCTTCAAAAGTACAACAACACAACAACAACAATAACAACAACAACAACAACAAAACCAAGCCTTAGTCCCACTAGGTGGGGTCAGCTATATGAATCCTTTTCCGCCAATTTATGTGATCATGGACCATTTCTTTTGATAGATTCAAGGATATTAAATCCGTACTCACTATCTTCTCCCAAGTTATTTTAGGTCTACACCAACCCCTTCTACTGCCCCCCATAGTAACTAAGTCACTCTTCCTCACAGGTGCACTACATAGCCTACGTTGCAAGTGTCCATACCATTTGAGTCGTCCCTCCCTTATCTTATCTTTTATAGGAGTTACACCTAACTTACCACGAATATGTTCATTCCTTAATTTATCTTTCAATGTTATACTACTCATCCATCTAAGCATTCTCATTTCGATAACTTTTACTTTTTGGATATTATGTTTCTTCATCGCCCAACATTCCGATCCATATAGCATAACTGGTCTTATAGCTGTTCTATAAAACTTTCCTTTCAATTTTAAGGGTATTCTACGATCATAGAGTACACTTGGAGCACTTCTCCATTTTACCCAACTTGCTTTAACTCTATGCATTACATCATCTTCAATTTCTCCTTCAACTTGCATAATAAATCTAAGGTATCAAAATCTACAAGTGCTATTTATTTCTTTATCATCAAGTTTAACTTTGTCTCCAATATTCCTCTTATCATTACTAAAATTACATTTCATATATTCTGTTATATTTCTACTTATCCTAAAGCCTCTAGATTCCAAAGCTTCTCTCCATAATTCTAACTCAGCCTCTACTCCATCCCTAGTTTCGTCAATTAATACAATATCATTTGCAAACAACATACACCATGGAACCTCCTTTTGAATACTCTTAGTCAATCGGTCCATCACTAAAGCAAAAAGATAAGGACTCAAAGTCCCCCCCCCACCACCCCCCCCCCCCACACCCCCCCCCCCCCCCCCCCCCCCCCCCCCCCCCCACCCCCCACCCCCACCCACCCCCCCCATCACCCCCACCACCCCACCCACTCCCACCCCCCCCCCCCCCGCCCCCCCCCCCCCCCCCATTCTTTTTTTATTTTTTTTTTATCATCGTTTTGTTTTTTTTGATGTACAGTAAGGGATTAGAGTCGGACTGGTTTTTGGTAGTATTTTTTTTGTTGTGTTGGTTTGTTATGGTGTTTTTTATTGGTTAAAACAACCCCCCCCCCCCCCCCTTTTTTTTTTTTTTCCCCCCCCAAAATTTTTCCCCCCCCCCCCCCCCCCTGAATCCCCCCCCCCCCCCCCCCCCCCCCCCCCTTCCCCCCCCCCCCCCCCCCCCCCCACCCCCCCCCCCCCCCCCCCACCCCCCCCCCCCCCACCCCCCCCCCACCTCCCACCCCCCCACCCCCCCAGCTTGATGTACACTTATGGTGATTGGAAATTTTCTAGTTTCTCCATCTATAGTCGTTATACTAGTCATTACTCCATCGTACATATCCTTAATGACATCGCTATACCTACTACATACACCCTTTTTTTTAAAACCCACCATAAGACTTCATTAGGTATCCTATCATATGCTTTCTCAAGGTCAATAAATATCATATGCAATTCCCTCTTCTTTTTCCTAAGCTTTTCCATTAATCCTTTTAAAAGATAAATAGCTTCTGTGGTAGATCTTCCAAGCATAAAACCAAATTGATTTTCTGAGACCTGCGTTTCTAACCTTAATCTTTGTTCAACTACCTTTCCCTATAGTTTCATCGTATGACTCATAAGTTTAATTCCATGATAGTTATTACAATTTTGAATATCTCCTTTATTTCTGTATATAGGTATTAAAGTGATTTTCCTCCATTCGTTTGACATTTTCTTAGTTTTTACAATTGTATTAAATAAATTAGTTAAACATATAATTCCGTTATCACCTAAGCATTTTCAAACTTCAATTGGGATGTTATCTGATCGCATAGCTTTCCCATTTTTCATCTTTTTTAGTGCAAACTTAACTTCGTTAACTTTAATTTTGCGAATAAATCTCATATTTTTAGTCTTTTCCTCATTTGACAATTCTAAGTTTAAGCCTTTTATTTGATTTTCATTAAAAAAACTTACTAAAGTAACTTCACCATCTTTCTTTAATGTCTTCGTCCTTAACCAAGACAATATCATCCTCACTTTTTGTACATTTTACATTTCCTAGGTCCTTACTCTTCCTTTCTCTAGCTTTAGCAAGTTTAAATATATCTCTTTCCCCTTCTTTTGTACCTAATCTATCATACAAACTATTAAGTGATCTATATTTAGCTTCACTAACGGCATTTTTTGTATCTTTTCTTGTCTCCTTATATTTTTCAAAGTTATCTCTAATTCTACATTTTTTCCACGTTTTATACCAAATTTTTTTTGTCTTTATGATTTTTTGTACATCTTTATCCCACAACCAACTCTCTTTGCTATTCGAGAATCTTCCCCTTGATTCACCTAAAATCTCGTTTTCTATCTTTTTAATAGAGCTAGCTAATCTATTCCAAAGAATATTTGTATCTATCCCATGCTCTATGGTCCAATCCCCATCTTTGATCATTTTATCTTTAAATTTTATTATATTTTCTCCTTTTAGGTTCCACCATCTAGTTCTCTTACACTGGTTTATTTTATCTTTTTTCTTCCATTTTTTAATACATATATCTAACACTAAGACTCTATGTTGTGTGGTTAAGCTTTTACTTGGAATAACTTTACCATCCTTGCATGATAAATGATCTATCCTCCTAGTTAAATTTTTTTTTATTTGACTTCTATTTTGTCCACTTTTAAAGGTCATTATGTGTTCTTCTCTCTTCTTAAAGCATGTATTCATTATACTAAAATCATATGACATAGCGAAGTCCAAGATCATCTCCTCAGACTCATTTTTGTCTCCATATCCAAATCCTTTATGTATCCTCTCATAATTTTTATTATCTCTTCCAATGTGTCCATTCAGATCTCCTCCTATAAATATTTTCTCAGTTCTTGGTATGCTTTGTATAATACTATCCATATCTTCTCAAAATTGTCTCTTAACATTTTCTGCTAAGCCGACTTGAGGAGCATATGCACTAATGATATTTATTATCTCTTGTCCTAATACCATCTTGATTTTTATAATTCTTTCCCCTACTCTAGTCACATCCACAACGCTATCTTTTAAGTTTTTGTCTATAATAATACCTACTCCATTCTTATGTTTTTTTTTTTTTTTTTTCCAGCGTACCAAAGTTTAAATTCTGATTTATCAATTTCTCTAGCTTTCTCCCCCACCCACTTAGTTTCTTGAAGGCAAATTATATTAATTCTTCTTCTGATCATTGTATCCACAATTTCCATGCTTTTACCCGTAAGTGTCCCTATATTCCAAGTTGCTAATCTAATCCTAATTTCCTGAACTAACGTCTTTACCTGCCCACATTCAGAATGATGCAGGAACCCTCTCATATTTGACACCGTACCCGGGCGCCGATACGGCGCGTCGCTTCGGGGCGACAACCTAGCCCACCCTCGCCCACTTTTCGCTACAACCAAGTGGTTCAAGTGCAATGCGTTGCTCGAAGGGGACGCCCCAGTAAATATTCGGTAAGGATTCATATCATAGTTATTAGACAAATTTTATGCTGGCTGTCAGCTACCTAACGCAACCCTCCTCCTTTACTTGGGCTTGGAATCGGTTGTGTGTGAAAAAAATTAGGACATTAAGTGCATCACAGGCGGAGTTAATAGCCTTCAAAAGTGGACAAAATAAAACTCAAATAGATTTTTTCTTAACTTGGAGGTTAGATCGTTTATCATGTAAGGATTGTAAAGTTATCCCATGTGAAAGCTTAACCACACAATATAGAGTTTTAGGAATCGTTTGGAACCACTTATGCAAAATTGTGTTTTGTAAAAAATATTGAATTTAATAGGTGCTGATAATAAGTGTTGAATTGAAAAAGTGCAGAAAGTTATAAGTGATGTTTGGTTGTGTTTAAAAGAATTGGTATTTGGATACTTATTTTTATTATAAGGTACTATTTGATTATTTTTAAACATATTTTAAATTAAAAATATTAATATTTTTTAATTAACAATTTCATTAATAATTATTTTAGTTATTTATAGTTAAAATTTTAATATTTACTATTAAACAATAATATAATATTATTGTTTTTAATTAATATTAATCTTGTTATTAATGTATATTAGTAACATATAACTATCATATTAAATTATGATAAAGATAATATTATTAATTAAATTTAAAATTTTAATTTATTTAACGCTAATTTAAATTAATAAATAGTTCTCTAGAATTGAATTATAGTAACTAATATGTATTTTTAATATATTTTAAATAAAAATATTAATATTTTTATACTTAAAATTTTAAATGATAATTATATTAATTTTATACTTTAAATTTCTATTAATATAACATTATTTGTTAATTAACAATAATTTTGTTATTGATGTATATTCATAAATTATAACATATGATTATCACATTATATTATTTTAAAAATAGTATTAATAAATAATAACTAAATTGAAGTTTTTAGTTTATTTAATGTTAGTTTAATTTATAGATGGTTCTTTTTATTCATTCTAGAATTTAATTTAATTTTATTATTAATTAATGGGTTATAATGCATAATAAAATAATATATGATTATTTTTTTATTAACAATTTAATTAATAATTATGTTAGCTATTATTTTCAATTAATATTTAATTATTTTTATTAAGCAAAAATAGTATAATATTATTTTTTAATTAACAATAATCTTGTTCATCATTTATATTCATAACATATGGTTATCATATTAATTTATGTTAAACTACTATTATTAATTAAATTTTAATTTTTAATATTAATTTAATTGATAGATAGTTCTTCATTCCATAATTGAATTACGTTTCGTTAATAATTAATATTATAAAATACACTATAAAATAATATATGATTATCTTCTAATGTGTTTTTTAAATTATAAAATAGCCACTAAATTTTCTTATATTTACAAAATTGCCCCCTGCTTATGAAGAGTGTCATTATAAGTAGCCAAAAAGCTATCTTAGATTGCTTCTCAAAATTCACTTAAATAGCTCTTAAAAAAGGGGTTCTGAAAAAGTATTTTTTACATTGAGTGTTTGTTGTGGTACAAGTTGAGCGCCACTTTGTTTTTTTTTTTTTTTTTGTAGAATTGCTCATTTTAAGTGATAAGTGCTATAAGCAATTTTTTTCCTTTTTTTAAAAACTGCTCCCAAACGGGGGCTTAGTGTTAGATATATGTATTAAAAAATGGAAGGGAAAGGATAAAATAAATCAGTGCAAGAGAACCAAGTGGCAAAACCTAAAGGGAGAAAATATAATAAAATTTAAAGATAAAAATGATCAAAGATGGTGATTGGACTTTAGAGGATGGTGTAGACACAAATACTCTTTGGAGTAGGATAGCTAGCTCTATTAAAAATATAGCAAAAGAGATTTTAGGTGAATCAAGAGGAAGTTTCTCAAATAGCATAGAAAGTTGGTGGTGGGTTCAAGATGTGCAAAAAGCTGTAAAGACAAAAAGAATTTGGTATAAAACATGGCCAAAATGTAGAAACATGGAAAACTTTGAAAAGTATAATTAGACAAGACAAGATGCAAAAAGGATCGTCAGTGAAGCTAAATATAGATCATTTAATAATTTGTATACTAGATTAGGTGTAAAAGAAGGGGAAAGACACATATTTAAACTTGCTAGAGTTATAGAAAGAAAGGGTAAAGACTTAGGTAATGTAAAATGCATTAAAAGTGAGGATGATGTTGTCTTGTTTAAGGAAGAAGACATAAAAGAATGGTGACAAAGTTACTTTAGGAAGTTATTTAATGAAAACTAAGTGAAAGACTTAAACTTAGAATTAACAAATGAGGAAAAGGGTAAAAATATGAAATTTATTTGTGAAATTAGTGTTAACAAAGTTAAGTTTGCACTAAGAAAGATGAAAAATAGAAAAGTTATAGGACCAGATAGCATCCCAATTGAAGTATGGACATTCTTAGGTGATAACGGATTATATGGTTAACTAATTTATTTAACACAATTATAAAAATTTAGAAAATGCTAGACAAATGGAGGAAAAACACTTTAATACCTATATACGAAAATAAAAGAGATATTTAATAAAATTGTAATAGCTATTTTGGAATTCAACTTATGAGTCATACGATGAAACTACTGGAAAGGGTAGTGGAACAAACTTTAAGGTTAGAAACAAGGGTCTTTGAAAAGCAATTTGGTTTTATGCCTGGAAGATAAAGTCTAGGGAAAAGAAGAGGCACTTGCATATGGTTTTTCTTGACTTAGAGAAAGCGAATGATAGGGTATGTAGGGAAGTTTTACGACGAGTCTTGGAAAAAAAGGTGTATGTAGTGGGTCTATTAATGTCATTAAGAGTATGTATGTTGAAGTAATGACTAGTTCTAGAATTATAGGTGGAGAGACTAAAGAATTTCCAATCACAACAGGTGTACATCAAGGATTTGCTTTGAGCCCTTATTTTTTTACTTTAGTGATAGATGAGCTGACCAAGAGTATCCAAAATGAGGTTCCATGATGTATGTTATTTGTAGATAATATTGTCTTTATTAACGAAACTAGGGGTGGAGTAGAATCTAAGTTAGAATTATGGAGAAAAACTTTAGAATCTAGAGACTTTAGGTTAGGGAGAAATATGATAGATTATGTGAAATGTAATTTTAGTCATAGCAGGAGTAATATTGTAGATAAAGTTAAACTTGATAATGAAGAAATCAATAACACTAGTAGATTTCGATACCTTGGATCTATCATTCAAGTTGAAGGAAAATTTGAAGAAAATGTAATGCATATAGTTAATGCAAGTTGGGTGAAACGGAGAAGTGCTTTGAGTGTGTTGTGTGATCGTAGAATACCTTTAAAATTAAAAGGGAAGTTCTATAGAACGATTGTAAGACCAACTATGCTATATGGATCAGAATGCTGGGCGACTAAGAAACAACATCCCCAAAAAGTAAAAATTGTCGAGATGAGAATGCTAAGATGGATGAGTGGTGTAATAGTAAAACATATATTAAGGAATGAACATAATCGTGATAAGTTATGCATACTCCTATAGAAGATGAGGGAGGGGCAACTCAGATGGTTTGGGTAGTTGCAACATAGACCGCATAGTGAGTTAGTTATTGTGAGGGGCAGTATAAGAGGTAAGGGTAGACCTAAAATAACTTGGAAGGAGATATTAAGGATTTAATAGCCTTGAATTTGTCGATGGAAATTGTCCATAATCGCATAAATTGATGGAAAAGAATTCATATAGCCAGCCCCACGTAGTGGGACTTAAAGCATGGTTTCGTGTTGCATTTTGTTTAGTGGCTGATGTTTTAAGTTGGTTGGTGGATAGGGTTGTGGATAGAGGATTAGTGGAAGAGTTACTAGTGGGGAGGGGAGGGGGGCGATAGTTTGCACCTTCAATTTGCTATGATACTATCTTCTTTTCAGAGGGCAATAGACCTTTCTTTTTGATTATTTTGGGTCTTTTCCATATTTTTGTGAAAGTTTTGGGCGTAAGATTAATATGAGGAAGTGCGGTATTGTGCCTATTAATGTGCTTGATGAGAGTGTAAGGGAGTTGTATTCGGAGGTGTGGTGTAATATTTTGGATTGGCTGCTGTCCTATTCAGAGGTTCCTTTGGGGGTAACCCTAGATCAGTTAATTTTTGGGATTCTGTTCTGGAGTGGGTTTCTAAGCGCTAAGACGGGTGGAAGGGTGCTCTTTTTTCTTTTAGAGGTAGAATTACTCTCATTTAGGCTTGTTTTTGTAGTGTCCTGTTGTACTTTCTTTCTATTTTTAAGATTGTTCTTGGGGGTTGCTAGCAAGAATAGAAAATAATGAGGGATTTCTTGTGCTCTGGACCTCTGGTACAGGGACTTTTAGGACCATTTGGTTAGATGGGAAGTGGTGTGCAGATCTAAAAGGGAGGGTGGTTTGGGTCTGGGAAATTTATCTATATAATAGTGTGAGGAGGGAGTTTAACAGTAAAAAGATTTCTGTAGACATTTTTGCCCTTTGTAAAATAACAGTCAAGCCAACAGCTGCTCATCAGCGCATGCAATCAATATGCTTAATGCATGGGTGTGCGTAACAATCCATGCTTGCTTGGCATCCCATATCCTAAAACCTGCTCCCTCATCTGCCACTTCATCTCCCTCACTCCCGACCTCCCGATCCCATTAAAAGTATAAACAAATAAATAATTTACGCTCCATGATTATTTCTCCTTTTCCTCAATAACGGTTCATTCCCTTCCATTAAACTCCCCCCACCTTTTAATTTCTATTCATTTCTTACTTAATAAATATATACTTCATTATTATATAATATTTATAATATTATAAATAGATAACTATTTATAAATATAATGTATGTGTTATATTGATAATACGCTACTTCCTTGTGTTATTTGCTATGTAAAATAGAATGAAAATAAAACTATACTATTTAACTTTTACATATTGTTCATTTGCTTTTACTGTGATCATATTTTATGTCATAAATTAAGTACAATTTTAGTGTAGTCATAAAACACAAACTTTTTATCATATTAAGCTTGGTCAATATATGATGATCCCACGCTATTGTTTTATCAATTAACTTCTCATTTAATTTTGATAATGTCCTCTTGCATCCTATTAATTATATTTATACTATTCTTTCTTATTTAAATAGTATCACTCGGTACTTATTCACAATAAATAGGTAGAATCTATTATATACTACTACTATTTTTATTTAACTATCATTATGCTTAATTAAAATAATATTTTATTTATTTGTTATTTTTCCTTATTTCATTCTCTTGTTACTACTTTATCATTATGTCACAATTTCAAATTGCTTTCACATGTCATGATAGGAATTTGAATGCCTTTTTTTTTTTTTTTTCTTTTCTGCCACCAGATCTGTGTATTATTTGGATGTTCTGTTTAATTGATTGAATTCATACCTTCAAACAACTAAACTTTAAAAAAGTAGATATTGATTTATATTCATGTAGATATCAATGAATGTTTTTGTGCATATATATTAATTTAAGTAGACCAATTATGACCGTAGACTTGTCAATCCTGTCCTATCTCTTTGCCCTCCATAAGGGAGTGGTAGGGGTTTCAATTACCTCGGAGTGCATATAGAGATGGAGTTTTAATTTGATTGTGGTTATATGTAAGTAATTTAATATGTGTGTAATTTACAAAATTGATTATGCAAGCATTCTCACCTTACGCAAATACAAATGTTATACTTTTGAATAAATGTCAAATTCTTATTAATATTGTCAGACTCTCGTTTGAGAAATTTGAATCCTTAACAATTTTTAAAAATATTCATTTTTAGAGTTTGAAAATTTAAAATCTATGTCCTAAAATAGATTTTGAAATATTTAAAATTTTAAATGAAAATATACATATTTCTTAATTTTTATAAAAAAAATGAAATTAGCATAAAATCATTGAAAATGTTTTTTTTTTTCATGCTTCATTTTTGAAAAAAAAATATATATATATTTTTGGATACTCTAAAATTTGCGATCTTAAGAATAATATTAAATCATTTTAAAAATATTTCTAGAATGATAAATTTGTCAAATTTTGATTTCTAAGATTAAATATTAACTTTTCAAATTATAAAAATTAATTTCAAAAGTTAAATTCTAAACTTGTGTTATGTGGTGATGTATACCCAATTATATAATTATAAATAGTTTCCGAATGCACCTATTTTTGTTAATTGTTTAAGCTTGCTCGTAGTTCGGTCAAAAGTTTTATATGCATGTGTTTATACAATTGTGATCATGGATGGCAATAATTGGGTTAGAAAATTGTTTTGTTTATTTTTTTTATTATAAATTTTTAATGTTTATAGAAATAAACAATGAAGGATTTTTTAGAAGTAGAATAATCATTCTTATTGAATTTCAAGAGACACGATTATAAGATAAATAGTAGAGGAAGACCACCAAATTAGGAAGGCCACAAAATCAGCAAATCAGATCACCACAAAATCAGCAGACCTCTAGGCTAGAAAACAGAAAACTGAAACTACTAGAATCTGAAATAGTAATTTCAAATTTTTTTCAAAAAGTAGAATTTCCTAATTTATTCCCTAGAAATCCGACACCCCCCCTCAAGTTGGAGCGTAGATATCTATCATGCCCAACTTGCTTACAAAGAGCTCAAAACTAGGTCTGAAAAGTCCTTTGGTGAAGATATCGGCTATTTGTTGAGTAGTAAGAACAAAAGACATGCAAACAGCTCCACTATCAATCTTCTCTTTTATGAAGTGTCTGTCAATCTCTAAATGCTTCGTGCAATCATGTTGTAATGGATTTTGAGCAATACTTATGGCAGCTTTGTTGTCACAATGCAACTTCATTGGCATGTTCACCGGCATCTGCAGCTCTTCAAGAATTCTATTCGGCCATAGCATTTCACAAACTCTGTTAGCCATAGCCATATATTTTGCCTCGACATTGCTCCTTGCAACCACATTCTGTTTCTTGCTTCGCTATGTGACCATATTTCCCCACACATAAGTACAATATCCCGACGGGGATTTCCTTTCAATAACTGAGCTTGCCCAATCTACATCAGTGTATGCCTCTATGTTTTGCTGTGTGGTCTTCTGGAAGAGTAAACCCTTGCCTGGTGTACTTTTCAAGTATCTGAGAATCCGATAAACTGTTTCGAGATGTTTCTCGTAGGGTGAATGCATAAAGTGGCTTACTAAACTCATAGCAAAAGCAATATCGAGCCGTGTATGTGATAAGTAAATTAACTTTCCCACCAACTTTTGATACCGAGTTGTATTCATTGCATTGGATCACCTTCCTTGTCATCTCCAAATTTCCGATTGGGATCTATTGGAGTGTATACTGGCCTACAACCGCTCATCCCAGTCTGCTTAAGGAGGTCAAGGACATACTTTTGTTGGGAGACAACAATCCCTTTCTTCAACCGAGCAATCTCCATTCCAAGGAAATACCTCAGAAATCCTAAGCCCTTGATCTCAAATGTTGATGAGAGGGAAGTCTTCAATCGGTTCATCTCAAGTACGTCATCTCCAATGAGAATTATATTGTCTACATACACAATCAGTATTGCTATCTTCCCATCCTATGAATGTCTTATAAACATCGTATGATCACCTTGCCCTTGAGTATACCCCTGACTTTTAACAAATTGAGTGAATTTCTCAAACCGGGCTCTTGGTGATTGTTTTAACCCATATAAGGACATCTTTAGTTTACACACCTTTGTGCCAAACTTTTCACCAAATCCTGGAGGTGCATCCATCTACACTTCTTCCTACAAGTCTCCATTAAGAAATGCATTTTTTATGTCCAACTGTTGCAGAGGCCAGTCACGATTAGCTGCAAGTGACAAAAGAACTCTTGCAAAGTTTAGCTTTGCGACTGGGGTGAATGTCTCCAAGTAATCAATGCCATAGGTCTAAGTGAATCCCTTGGTGACCAATCGAGCTTTATACCGTTCTAGAGAACCATCAGATTTATACTTGACTATAAACACCCATTTGCACCCTACAACCATAGTAGTTAGAGGTGCGAGGCGAGCCGAAGTGCAAAGGGTATTTGAAGCCGAGGCGCGAGGCGAAGACGCGTGCCTCACAAAGGTGAGGCGGCACAACTATTAAAATGCTGTAAAATGCCTATTTGGGGTAATTGATTTTTGAACATATGAATATCTAGTAATGTTAGAATTTAAAATGCCAAAACATTCAATAGAAAAATTGGAAATTTAATGAAATTGCCAAGGCCAAAAGCATCAACAATTCAACATAGTTCAACATCAAAATAAAAGAGTACAATAAAAGATTTCAAAGTCCAAAATCTAAATATCAGCTTAAGTTTAATTCAATACTAGTGAATTCTTTAAGTTATGTTGGTCAAACAACCTTCTCTATTTTAATATTTGTTGATTATTATATTCATTATTACGAATCTTCAACTTGCATTTTTTCTGATTTTGTAAAATATATTTTTTAGAAGTTTACGATAAGAAGAAGCAGCTGGCAGCAGATACATATAATATTTTAAGAAGCAGCAGGCAGCAGTAGCTAAACTCAGTAAAAAGAATATTTTGTATTAGTTGTAAACTTACATTAAACTACATATTTAATATCATATGATATTATAAGAAGCAGGCAGCAGGCAGCCGGCAGCAGAAAGAAGAAGAAGAAGAACTGAACAAGAAGAAAAAGAAAAAGTCGACATCGAAGGTTCGAAGGCTCAAAGACGAGCTTGCAGCTGGTTCGAAATGTCAAAGACGAAGTGACGAACTCACGGTGCTGGTTCGAAGGCTCGCAGACGAACTCGCAAAGGCTCCTGCTGGTTCGAAATGTGGAAGACAAAGTCGCAAAGGGTTGTGCTAGTTCGAAATGTCGAAGACGAACTCACGGTGTTGGTTCGAAGGCTTGAAGACGAGCTCGCGAAGGCTTCTGGTGGTTCGAAGGCTCGCAAACGAACTCATGCTACTGCTTCGAAGGCTCGCGAAGGCCTCTGCTAGTTCGAAATGTGCAAGACGAACTCACGAAGGGTCATGGGGCTTCGAAGGGTCGAAGAGGGCTAGGGCTTCTTTTTGTTTGAGTCGAATGAGGGCTAGGGTTCTTGCTATTTCTTTCATTTAACAGACTCAAAATTTTCAAGGCGCGCCTCATGGCGCCTGGTGCCCCTATGCGCCTCATCGTGCACCTCTTGCAGGTCGCCTCGCCTTGCATGTTATGAGGTGCTGGCCTACTCGCCTCTTTGCGCCTCGCGCCTAAGGCGCGCTTTTAACTACTATGCCTACAGTTATCTTTCCTCTTGGTAGATCAACTAACTCCCAAGTGCCGTTTTTTTCAAGAGCTTTCATCTCCTCGAAGACAACATCCTTCCACTCGAGAACTTTCAGAGCATCCTGCACAGTACTAGGAATCTCCATACAAGACAATTGTGAGGTAAAAACACGAAAAATAGGTGAGAGATTTTCATATGACACATTATTGGACAATGGATGTTGGGTGCAAGACCTTACACACTTTCAGACTACAATGGGAAGTTCAGAATCATCGAACTCAGGATTGGAACAAGACTTGGGTTCAGAACTAGAGGACTCAGAACTCGAAGATGAAATGGACTGAACATAAGGTGAAGGCTCGGTGAGGACATTACCTGGAGGGTTTTTGGATTCTGGACAGTGTAAAGGATTGGAAAACCCTTTCTTTCAAGTTGTCCTCTGGCGCGAGTAGACAATGTCAAATGGTACCAACGCTGTGGTGTTTTTTTTTTTTTTCCTTGTTTCTCTATTGTTAGTCATTATAGGATCATGAACATCATTAGATGGCACTGTAGGAAGACCTGCCTTTTTAGTATCTAAAAAACTCGACTCACATTCACCTGGTATAATAAAGCTTGGGTTTTCAGGTTGAATAATCAAAGTTGGAGAAGGATTATTTTTGTGAGTCTTCAGTTTGGAAAAAATCATGAAACATAGCCGAATCTTTGTTTTGGTTCCCCACCTGAAGATGAGGCATAAAATAGGGATGTAATTCATAGAATGTAACATTCATGGTAACAGACCATTTTTTTGGAAATGGGTTCAAAACATTTATACCCCTTTTGAGTGGCAGCATAACCAACAAACACACATTTTGTGGCTTGGGGTTCAAGTTTTCCTCAATTATGACTATGAATATGAACAAAAGCGGTACAACCAAATATCTTTAGCGGTAAAGAAGAAGAAAATCGATTTGTTGGATAGAACTTTTGAAAAACATCAAAAGGTGTTTCAAAGCTTAAAACCTTATTAGGCGTTCTATTTATGAGATATGTAGCAGTAAGAATGACTTTACCCCAAAGATATTTAGGTACTTGATTGGTAAAAAGTAATGCCCGAGCTACTTCCAATAAGTATTTGTTTTTTCTTTTAGCCAAGCCATTTTGTTGCAAAGTGTCGACACAAGAGCTTTGATGAACAATTCCTTTTTCAAGAAAAAATTGGCCCAAAATGTTTTTGAAATATTCTCGACCATTATCACTTCGCAATATTTGAATATTTTTTTGAAATTGTGTCTGTACCATGGTGTAAAATTTTTTGAAAATTGTTTCCACTTATGATTTTTCCCTTTATTAAATAAACCCAACTTAATCTTGTGTGATCATCAATAAAGGTCACAAACCATTTTTTGCCAAAATATGTAGATGTTCTACATGGGCCCCAGATATCACTATGAATCACAGTAAATGGTGTAGTTGGTTTGTAGGGTTGGGTGGAAAAGGATGCACGATGATGTTTAGCAAATTGACAAACTTCACATGGAAAAGAAGATGGACTTTTATTTCGAAATAAATTGGGAAACAAGTAATTTAAATATTGAAAACTAGGATGGCCTAACCTATAATGCCATAACATGATATCATTATCTTTGAAAACAAAAATAGAATTTAAGCAAGTACTTTGACATTGTCTACTCGAGTTAGGTCCATTGTCAAAATAATAAAGTCCATCTTTTTCCTTAGCACTGTCAATCATCCTCCCCGTGGTCAATTCCTGAAACTCACAATAAGAAGAGTAGAAATTAGCTTGACATTGATGATCATAGGTAATTTTACTAATGGACAACAAATTGCAAGACAAATTTGGAACTTGGAGCACATCGTGGAGAGTTAACAACGAAGTGAGTTTGATAATTTCTATCCCGACAATTACTGAGAGTGATTCATCTGCAATTTTGACCTTTTTATTGCCTGCACACAAACTATAGGATGAATACAATTTGGAGCAACCAGTCATATGATCAGTTGCGCCAGAATCAATCATCCAAGAATGAATAGAATTAGGAATAACACCTAAAAATGCAGTAGCAAGAGAGTTACCCTTCTGTACCAAAGAACAAGACGGAGTTAAGGACAATTTTGGAGATTGAAACAATTTGTACAGGTGCTCTAATTGCTCCTTGGTAAAAAGGACTGCATTTGAGTTGATAGAAGGCTCCTGAGTCTCTTTAGAGTGGCTTGGTAGGCGTGGCTGTCATGTTTGGATTTTGGCTTCGAATTTGCTGGTTTACCATGAAGCTTCCAACACGTCTCCTTCGTATGCCACGGTTTTTTGCAATGCTCGCACCATGGTTTCTTACGCCCATTGAGTTTGTAACCGTGAGATAAAGGGCTGAATTCTAGGAATAGTAATCAACAGATATAGACTTGGGAGGAATAGTGGGATTGGTCGGAATGGTTTCAAAAGTACTGGAAGAGTCGGTAGGATTTCTTTGGGCGCCGGTCATCAGCTACTTATACGAAGTCATCAGAAGAAAGAACAAAATAGAAAAAAAGCACGAGGCTCTGATACCATGAAGGATTTTTTAGAAGAAGAATAACCATTCTTATTGAATTTCAAGAGACACGATTACAAGATAAATAGTAGAGGAAGACCACCAAATTGTTAAGGCTACAATATCAGCAAATCAAATCACCACAAAATCAGCAGATCAAATTAGCAGACCTCTAGGCTAGAAATCAGGAAACTGAAACTACTAGAATCTGAAATAGTATTTTCAGATTTTATTCAAAAAATAGAATTTCCTAAATTATTCCCTAGAAATCCGACAAACAACATATATAAATAAGCAAGCAGTTTAATGAAAATTCTTCTTTTTGGTAATGAGTATGTTAATACTTTTATTCAAGTAATGCGTAATTCATACTTTTATTAGCGACTAAAAATGAGTTCCAAACAACCAATGATCTTTCTTCTTGGAAAAGATCATTCCTCTTATGACATTATTGATTCTTGTAGCAACACCTATAGGAAACTAAAAATAGACAAGAAATATAAAGGAATACAAGAGAAATAAACCGGAATGGTAATACAACCACCTAGAGAAAAAAGAGCTCCCTTACACCCATCAAGCCACTTAGAAAGCTTCTCCACCAAAGGAGCCCAAGACCCAACACAGGTAAGATTATCCCCTAAAGGAATCCCTAAATAAGTTAAAGGCTACTCAAAAATACCTTATACCAAAACCAACTAAATAGACAAAACCCAACAATCTAGAAACACTCAAGTTAATACCAGCTATCTCACTCTGTCAAATTTATTTTTGAGCACAGAACTTAAAAAATTTGAAAGATGAAAAAGACCCCCATGATCATAAAAAAAGTGTCATTAATAAAGAGACAACCACTCACTCATTCCCCATTGCTAATTCTCTCATAAAACTAGGGGTGGCAAAATGGATTAACGGGCCGGGTCCAAGCGGGTGGTAAATAGGTCAGGGTTAAACGAGTTCGGGTTCAGGTTGACCCGTTTATTAATGGGTAATAACCATGTAAACCCAAACCTACCCGTTTAAAAAATATATTTTATTTATTTTAATTTTTTTTAAACATTTACATTAAAAAAAAACACTCCATTTAGGCAGATCTGAACAAACATAAATCTGTTTCAAAAAGACAAGTATGTAGAAAGACATAGAATTATAATATTTACAGTTAACAACTAAGATTATGTAGGAGGTATCATTTAGCATTTAGAGAGGACTTTATTGCTTGTAAGAGCTTGAAGTATATTGAACGACAATTTTTTTTTTTCTTAGAAGAAGGAAAATTGCTCCCAAAAAGACAAAAAATCAACCTTGATGTAACCCTTTTCGATAAAAAATTGAGCTGCCCTGAGATGATATGGAAAAAGAAGCCCGGCAGCAGAGAAGCTAAACCTGGGACTCATCCCCACCCTCCGGTCCTTCTCAGCCTCGACGTCCTTCACGCACTATTCCCAAACGACTTCAGCATCATCCGGGTCCTTCACAACGGCCCCAAGGAAGAGCTACCTTGTATCGCTGAACATCAATACCTTTTTGCCATTGAGGCTATTCCGTGATTTGATAAATCGGGCGGCAAGACCAAGGAAGAGCTACCTTGTAGCCACCGCGAATGACTTCTTTTCAGGAGGCGGAGGAGGAGGCGGTTATGGAGGCTGCTGCAGGTTGGGTCTTTGGGAGGAGGATGTGTAGAAAGTTAGGGAGGCTGCTGCAGGTTCGGGTTGGGCTTTGGGGAAGAAGGGAGGAAGAGGGACGAGAGGGAAGCCATTAAGCGAGGACAAAGAGGATGGGAAGGAGAGAAGGAAGCTCTGTTTGGTACTTGCAGACTTCCAGTAGCATTTTTTAGTCCTCGGGTGCCTCGTGTGTTGGGCAGTGGGTGGTAGAAATTAGGGTTACTTTTTAAATGTGTATATATAGGCAAATAAACGAGTCACCCGATGGGTGACCTGGCCTGAACCTAGCTAAACTATTTAATAAATGGGTCGGGTTGACCTGTTTATAAATGGGTTGACTTGTATTAAACCCTAACGCGGTTTAAACGGGCAGGTCATGGGTCACCCGTCGGGTTTTGACCTGTTTTGCCACCCCTACACAAAACCTTTATCCATAGCCCGGTCTATCAACTTGCTCAAAGTATCAACCTTGAGAATAAACGGAAAAGGCAAAAGCAGATCCCCTTCTCTAACACCCCTCAATGCTCTTTACCAATGTTTTAAAAGGCGTAGGCGTAAGGCGAGGCGTAAGCCTTTTGAGAATTATTTTTTAAGATAAAAAATTGTTAAATAAATTATATATATTTAAAATAAAGTAAAAATTAAGAAAAGCACAAATTTAATGTAAAAAAGAAAAACTAGATGCATTTCGCAAAATACTTGTTGGCCATTCAAAAATTGCTAACATGAATACATGACATAAATCATGACAAGAGATAGCTATACCATTACAAAAAGTTCAAACTATTTTCATGACTTAAAATACAAGTCCAATTATTTTGGAAAGGTTGAGGTTCAAGAGTTTTAGAAATAAACTCATATTATGACATTCCTTTTGTACAAGCATGTAGTTAAAATTTGCTAACCAATTCTAACTTGAGAATCACATACCCAAAATGCGTAAGCCTCAACTAAAAAGGCGCAAAAGGCGTGCTTTTTGCAAAAATCCGTAAGCCTCAGCATGTAATGCATTAGCCTTTTTGGAATTTGGTATTTTAGATTAAGCCTCAAGGCGTTTTAAGCATGCCCTGTCTTAAGGCGCGCCTCAAGGCAAGCCTCGATTGAGCCTTTTAAAACACTGCCCTTTACCAATAATTAGTTTAACCATTAATAATTATTGAAAAACAAGCATTAGACAAACATCCCCTCTACTTCTTCCATCTCTCCCCAAATCCCTTTCTAACGATAACCTTATCAAGGAAATTCCAACTAATTGAACCATAAGCATTCTCAAAGTCTAGTTTAAAAACAAGCTCCTTCGCTTTCTTCCTACTCACATGATCACATCCTTCACTACCTTAGTTGCTATTAAAATAGCACCCACAATTTTTCTACTCTCAACAAAAGCACTTTGAGCCTGAGATATGGAGTCTCCAATCACAAAACTCAGTCTATCTGCAAGAACTCTGTTAATAATCTTATAAACATAACATGACATATGCAGAAAATTAGCATCCTTAATTGACCGACTCTTGGGCAACAAAGTAGTGAGTAAATTAATGCTTTTTCCCACAATCCCATTATAATAAAATTCATTAAAAGTATTCATTTCAGTCCTTACTAATCACATACTAGCAATCTTGAAAGAAAGCCATATTAAAACCATCAAGACCCGAAGCTTTATGGCTCTTTATCCTTGACATCACCATCCTTAACTTCACTTGTTGAAAAGGTCTGTCTAACAAAACCACCATAGCACTAGAATTGGGCTCCATTCCAGCCCCTTGATCATAGGTCTAAACTCATCTGCTTCTTTGAAAAAGCTGGAAAATAGAGTAGTGATTTCATTTTCTACCAAACAATGAAAAAAACAGATTCCTTCTCATTTTAACAATAGCTAAATAATGAAAAAAATTGGGATCCGGTCACACTTTCACAAATCCATTTTAAATTTCTTCGTCTGTATCCAACTCCTTATTTTCCTAAAGATCACCTCCTCCAACTGATTTTCAAGCTAGACTTTCTTAGCCTTTTCATTGTGTGCCAAACTCTCTTCTTCCCCTTTCCTATCCAACATGTCAATCTCTCCATTGATACTAGACTTTTGGCCCTAATATCTCCATAACCTTCCACATTTCACTTCTACAACACCTCCTTAAGCATATTTAAGTTTTTTTTTATAAACCTAGAACCTTTCTGCAATCCCCGACTTCAAGAGTTCTTTAACGAAGGATGAACCTAAATGGAGTAGGACCTTGCTTGACCTTGCTATACTTTGATAAAATAGGAAAATGATGAGATATTGGTCTGGACAAAACACTTTGAGAAAGATTGGTGAAGGCATCTACCCCTATTTGAGATGCTAGCAACCGATCTATCCCTATTCCTCACCCACAAACTCGGAAAAAGAGCATTATCCAAAGATAAATCCCTTACTGCACCCCTTAATAAAATTATTCAAGTATAACATGCTAGAAGTCATTATACTTCCCCCTTTTCTCTTTCGAGCAAACCTCACAATGTTGAAATCTCCCCTTAAACCTAAGATGACAAAATCCATACACAACAACTAACTCATCCCATAAATAAGACCTAAGAGCTGGGCCCATTGTTGCAAATACTAATGTGACCACCAATGATCCATACCTCATCTCTAACAACATTGATAGAGAAAACAATCCAACTAGACAATCTATTTTACAAATAGAATGAGTATTGCGTGCAATTAGCATCTCCCTAGAAGTCCCGTTTGAAGGAAGAACCCTCTTGGTCCTTAGTTTTGAGGGCAGACACCCTCCTAAAGATTTGGAGGCTACCCAAAACTATTGTGAAATAGGGACTATGATAATCAAGGAAGAAAATGATCCCATTAACTAATTGGAGATGGAATACCACCACTCCCTCATTACTTCTAAGTCTCTAATAGCTCCCTCTCTATAACCTTGTCCACTATCCTACTCAACACATTAGCTACGAGAATGAATAAAAAAGGGGATAAAGGTTCTCCTTGTTTGATTCCCCTAGAAGCACTAAACTAGGATTTGGGTTCACTATTAACAATCACCAAGAAGCACACGTTAGATAGGCAACCCCTTATCCAAAGATACCATCGCTTACCAAAACCCTTTCTTGTAAAGACTTAATCCAAGAAGCTTTAACTTACTCTATCCTAAGCTTTCTCAAAATCATTTTTGAAAACAAATCCCCCTTCTTATTACCACCTCAATGGCCACAAGAATGGCATCCCCTATTTGCCTCCCCCTTACAAACACATTTTGTGTGCTAGAGATAGTGTTAAAGCAACACACTCAATCTATTGGCTAAAGCTTTAGTAATTATCTTGTGCACACTAGAAACAAGACTAATGGGTCTAAAATTTTCAACCTTAATAGATTTAGATTTTTTGAAGGGAGCTCAGGCGCAACGGTAAGCTTGTCGCCGTGTGACTTGGAGGTCACGGGTTCAAGGTGTGGAAACAACCTCTTGCAAAAATGTAAGGTAAGATTGCGTACTATAGACCCATTGTGGTCCGCCCCTTCCCCGGACCCCACATACATGAGAGCTTCTTGTGTTGGGCTGCCCCCCCCCCCCCACCCCCCTTTTTTTTAATAGATATAGATTTTTTAGGCACTAAGTCTATAAAAGATGAATTGATGCTTTGGTCAGAGTCCCTTTCCTAAAGAATTCAACAAAAATTTCCAACAAATTTTCGTTTACAACCTCCTAACAATCTTTGAAAAAAGCAATGCTGAAGCCATTTGTACTTGGGGCCTTTATCCCTTTCCAACCCAAAACCACCTCTATCTTTCTCTTCCTCCTCAAATGATCTGTCTAGCCAATTTTTTTGATCAACAGTTATAGGACTCCAATTTAGCTGCTCTAACTTTGGTGTATGATGGTTGTCCTCCAATTACAAATTTTGAAAGAAGTTAGTAATAATGGAAGTGATCTAATGTTGGTCATTAGTGACTGTCCCATCTGCTACACCTAACTCCCTAATCAAATTCTTACTCCTCTTGCCATGGTTAGCTTGTGAAAGAAAGAAGAGTTACAATTACCATCTTTTATCCATTGGTCTTTTGTTTCCAACTCAGTTCCTGGAAGATTACCTCCTCCAACTCATTCTTCAAAGAACTGTAGAATTATCATCTTTTTAAAGGGAATGTAATCTTTTTCATAAGTTAGTGGAATATTTAGTTTTCTTTTCCACATTTCATCATGGTATTACAGCATCCTCTGAACCCAAATCTTCCTATATGACCAACGATATGGTTGTCAGGCGACGCGACTCCACCTCTTCAGTTTCAGACGTCACCACCAATCAGGAAGCTATGGTCTCAGGCAACAACAGTAGTTCAGATAGCAGCCTCATGCCCATTACAGGGCACAAACTTAATGGGAATAACTATCTCCAATGGTCCCATTCCGTGTTGACGTTTATATGCGGAAAGGGAAAGGATGATTATCTCTTAGGAGTTGTAGCCCAACCAAGCAAGGATGATGCGAAGTTCAAAACATGGAAATCGGAAAATAACATGGTCATGTCATGGCTCATTAATTCCATGACAAATGACATTGGAGAAAATTTTCTTCTCTACACAACAGCAAATGAGATTTGGGTAGCTACCAAGGAAACGTATTCTAACAATGAGAATACATCTGAATTATTCGAGGTGGAAAGTGTTCTCCATGACTTACGCCAAGAAGCTTTGATAGTGGCCAAATACTTCAACACCCTTAACCGCTACTGGCAACAACTGGACTTATTCGAGGAGCATTATTGGAGCTAACCCGAAGATGGAATCAAGTATAAACAAATTGTTGTGAAGAAAAGAATATACAAATTTATGATTGGATTAAATAAAAATCTTGATGAAGTACGAGGAAGAATCCTAGGATCCAAACCACTGCCAAACATTGGAGAAGTGTTTTCAGAAGTTCACCGAAAGGAGAGTCGAAAGAAGATAATGACGGGCCCTCAAGATTCTGCAACAAACCTGGAGAGTTCAGCCTTTGCGGTTCGAGGAAATCCATATAATAGTAGTGACAGTAGACTGAAAAAGGGAGGTTGTGGTGTGACCATTGTTGACGTCTTGATCACACCAAGGACACTTGCTGGAAAATCCACGATAAACCCACAGATTGGAAACCTTCCTGCTTTGCCAACGATAGAGAAGGACGAGGAAATTTCGTCTCAGTAGATGAAAAACCAACACCACCCGAGCCCAGTCTCTTCAGCAAGGAGCAACTAGAATTATTGCAGAAAATGTTGAGCCAATCTTCAGCAGCCCTTACTACTGTGGTTGGTACTAGTTCTTTGGCACATAGGTAATTTTTTAAGTGCTCTCAATGTTAAAAAGGAGAATCTAGGTCCATGGATTATAGACTCACGAGTATTGGACCATATGACCGGAGATATAATTTTTTTTGTACTTATAGTCCCTGTTATGATAATTTAACAGTTAGGATAGCAAATGGTTCGCTCTCAAAGGTGGCTGGTACAAGTTCTGTTAAAATTTCAGAGAACCTAACACTCAACTCAATTCTATTAGTGCCAAATTTGGATTGCAATTTACTGTCTATTAGTAAACTCACTCGGGATCTCAATTGTGTTACTAAATTTTTCCCAAATATGTGTGAATTTCAGCTCTTGGATTTGGGGAAGACGATTGGCAGTGCTAAGATGTGTTCGGGCCTCTATCTTCTCGAAGTTAATGATCCTCCTCAAGGAACAACTCACAAATCTGATTGTTTAGTGTCTAGAAGTCAAAGTTATTTTTTTTTTTGTCATTTGTTCTAATAATGATAGTGCAATTATGTTGTGGCACTATAGGTTAGGACATCCAAATTTCATGTATCTCGAGAAGCTCTTTCCTTGTATCTCGAGAAACTCTTTCCTTCATTATTCAGTAATAAAAATCCAAATGATTTTCAGTGTGTGATGTGTCCATTTTCAAGACATGTTCGCAACTCTTATCCCAACCGACCCTACAAAGCATCCCATCCCTTTTCAATGATTCATAGTGATGTGTGGGGGCAATCTAGGATTAAGAATATTACTGGATCTCGTTGGTTTATATCTTTTATAGAAGATCACAATAGACTTACCTGGATATTCCTCTTGAAAAAAAAGTCAGAGGTAGGTCAGATTTTCAAAAATTTTAATACCATGATCTAAACATCATTCCAAACAAAAATACCGATTGTGAAAACTGATAATGCCAAAAGAATATTTCAAATCCATTCTTGATGATTATCTCTTGAGTCAAGGTATAATACACCAAAGTTCCTGTGTTGACACTCCTCAGCAAAATGGAATTGCCGAAAGAAAAAATCGGCACCTACTAGATGTCGCCCCGCTCCCTTATGTTCTCTACACATGTACCGAAGCACTTTTGGGGTGAAGCCATTTTCACTACAGCCTACCTCATAAACAGGATGCCCTCTCGCGTTCTCAAATTCCAAACTCCCTATTAAACTCTACTTCAATCCTTACCCAATACTTGACTCATCTCCACTATTCCCTTCAAAGTATTCGGGTGCTCGGCTTTTGTTCATGTTCATAGTCAACACTGGGGTAAACTTGACCCTAGAGCCCTTAAGTGCATTTTTCTCGGGTACTCTCCAAACCAAAAGGGTTATAAATGCTATTCAATAGCTACTAGGATTGACTGATTTTTAACTTCTGTTTGGGGAGACGCCTTAACTGACCTATCTTAAGAAGAGCTTCTTACAATGATTTCTGACTATTGCCCACTAGTGCTCAAATCTAATTGTATGAAGTGGTGACCTACCCTGTTTCATTTTGGAAATATGTTATTGACACATCGTGACTTCTGGTGATTGAGTGGTGCGGTGGATGTCTTTTGGAAGGTTAGGATTTGAGAGAGTTTCAATTTCATAAGGAAGCTAAAGTTTATGAAAGAATAAATTCAAAATTTGGAATCTAGAGGTTTTTAGTGATGCTTGTTCTGTGAAGAAAGATATTTGATGGTATTATAGGTTGGTGACGGAGGAGAGACCTTTCTCAAAAGAATTAGCTATACAAGGGTTCAATTTTCTAATGAGTTTGAGCAGCTTTTGAGAAAAAAATGGTTAGTTGGTGGAAAAAGTCTTGAATGAATTTGGTTAAGGAGGGAAATTATAATATGGGGGTCTTCCATTGGGTGGCAAGTGGCGGAAGGAGGAATTTTGTAAAGGAGTTGGTGGATGATAATGGTGTGTTAACTAGGACCTTGAGTGTACTACAAGTATGATAACTGATATTTATAGGAGCCTGTTCTTTGAGGAGGATGAAGGTAGGCTATGATTAAGGGATTGGACTAGTGCTTTATTTCCATAGAAAAACGCTAGAGTCTTTTGAGAAGGTAGCAACTAGAGGTGTTGTGTTTGAAATGGATAAAGAGAAGGCTTGAGTCACATGGGTTTACAATGGCTTTTTTTTTTATTTTTTTTAGAATGGTTGGGAATTTGAAGGGAGATCTTCCTAGAATCATTTGTTAAATTTTTCCATAATGGACTGGTGGCCTTGCAGGTAGGAGCATTAATTCCATTTTTGTTACTTTCGGGCCTAAAAAAGATTGTGTTGAAGCTTTTATAGTTTTATATGAGGGATTGGCTAGTGTCTCATCAGATAATATTTCCCATATTCAACTCTCTTTGTTCTAACAAATGGTGACAAAACATCGTGGCAGTCTTTCTTTAGGTTTGAAGCTAAAGGTTGCAGAGAGGGAGAGATATAGTAGAGTTCTGCAACAATAGAGAGTTCGTCGAAATGAGGATAGGTTGGCAATGTAATGTGCCCAATGAGTTAGTTGAGGGTGAGGAAAGTTTGTGTTGCTTTAGGCTAAAAGTGAGGCAACAGAGTTTGAACCTAGTTACTTGGTCTTGATATGGGTCTTAACAATTGTTTTGAAGCTAAAAGAAAGGTTTTCAATTTGGATTCTTTGAATGATGGTTTGTTTATCTAATGGAGTTCGTTGGGAGACATACTTTGTGCTTGATTCTAGATGGTCAGGAACTTAATGGCTGATAAACAAATAGATGAGTTTTGTTTTGGACATTGTCAATTAGACAAGGGCTTAGGGGTAACCTTCTTAAGAATTGAAGGAGGTGTTTGTCTGAAATTGTTGTAAAAAACTAGCTAGTGTTTTTTGTGCTTCGAAAAATTGAAGGGAAAAGGTGCCATTAACTCTATTGGAATACCATAAGGACGTGAAGCGGTAGGTTGGAGGAGCTTTGGGAAAGTTGTGGCAGATATCTCAATATGTGGGGAAGAGAAGTTGAGAAGAAATCAAGTGCTAAAATTTTTCTTGTAGGGATTGTGGTTCAAGGAAAATTGGAAACAGTGAGAAATCAAGGTTGTTTTTTCAGTGTTTATCTTACATCAACACGCTGTCTCAGTTCCAATGAAGAATATTAGGACTTCCAATGAGGGCTGTATCAAATATGGTGGTTGCATTGGAATGACGAGATTGTAGGGGAGAATTTAAAGGATGGTTGTAAGACCAACGATGCTTATATGGATAAGAATGTTGGGTGGCTAAGAAACGTATCCAAAAAGCTAAAGTTGCTGAGATGAGAATGCAAAGATGGATGAATGGTATAATGTTAAAAAATAAATTAAGGAATGAACGTATTTGTGATGAGTTAGGTGTAGCTCTTGTAGAAAATAAGGGGGGATGACTTAGATGGTTTGGGCACCTGCAATGTGGGTCAAATAGTGCGCCAATGTGGAAGAGTGAGCTACGTATTATGAGGGGCGGTAGAAGGGGTAGAGGTAGACCTAAAATAACTTGGAATGAGATAGTGATGAAGCATTTAATAATCTGAATTTGTAGGAGGAAATTGTTCATGATTGCGTCAATTGGTAGAAAAGGATTCATGTAGCTGACCCCACATGCTAGGACTTGAGGCTTGGTTTGTTGTTGTTAGGACTTTAAAGGATAGATCCTTGATAAGGGAGGATATTTGGGATTTAAGTTTGAGAATATTTGGGCCTTTATATTTTGGGTCCAAGTGGAATGGAAATAAGTCTTGAGCTGCAAAACATGAATGGAGGGAGTTTGGCTTGCCCGAGAAGAATATTCTTAATTTATGGGCCTAGAGAAGGCAGGATGGGTCTGATTTGAATAATAATAGTATGGGCTTGAAGGGAAATTTTCAGCTAGGGTTTAAAGATGCAGATGGGTCCGGTCTTCCTACAAATGGTGGGTTGAGCAATTTAAGTATTGACGGCATGTCATTTTTGCTCAAGGTGGGTTGGGTAATATTGAGATTGGGATGGAAGATGCTGATTCTTTCTCTTGCCCGAAGTAAATTTGGGAATTGAGAAGGGACTGTTTTTAGAGTTTCAAAAAAATAAAGGAGGGGGAACAGGGGTGTTGCCAATTTTCAAGTAAATTGCAGATGTTTATGATACAATGGAACATTCTAATTTACATGGCATACAAAATGCCATTCCAGTTCAGCAGGCTATGACTTCAATATAATCTGCTTTGGAAAAAACCAAGGGCTTGGAGAAAACATCTACATATTAGGAGGTTTTCAAAGGAGCTTTTAGATGAAATGGAGAGTTAAAAGTGAGAAAGAAAATGATCTTTTACTAGATCTATGGTGGACAGAGAATGTTTAGTTGATGAGGATGAGTTTTTAAGCTCATAAATTGAGAGGCCTGTTCATGGCTTTTATGTGTGGGAGATGATGTTTGATTGGGCAAGAAGTTCTAGAGGATGAAGATACCTAGAAGCACTCCTAAAGGAGTAGAGGTTGGTGTCATTTAAAGAATACAAAAAACCAATTAGAAAATGGAGGAGGGTTCTTTGCCTTTAGTTCTCATTTGGGAATGTTATCCTATAGCTGTGTTTAATGTGTCCGACTTTGAATGAATGTGGGTAGGGTTGAGATTGAATCAAACAAGGGTTACAAATGGAACTTAGATTCAACCTGTGAGCTCACAAAGGTAACCTCCCTCTTCATATGATTATGAACACCCAATGAAGGAGGAGAAAGAAATGAATCCCCACAAGCACTTTATAACAAACCAATTGATGTATTCTGGATTTTCCAAGGGGAATTACTAAGAATAGGGGTCAAATATTCCATCCTGAAAAACAATTTTATTCCTTTGATCACAAATGCTCCACTTTTTCAAAGTGCAACAAAAATAATATAATAAGCCTATTTAGGATCCTATTCTAGTGCAGGGAGTGTCGGAGTAAGAAATATCCACTAGGATCCTATGCAATGTTCTTTGTAATTTCTAGCAAAGGAATCATCTCTTCTCGGTGAAGTGAAACTCCATAATTGTTAAGATTTTCTTCGCAATGAAGTAGGGAGGTTTCCAGTTGCTTCAAAATATTCAAGGAAAGAGGAGGGATTTTTCTAGTTGTGGAAGATTCGATTTTTATTTAAATTTTGAACACCTTAATTCTATAGTGGTTGGGTCTCACCATGATGGGACCAAGGCTAATGGGCCTAGACTCTAGAAACTCTCTTTTGGGCCTACTATCAAATAGAATTGGAAGTGGATTGTTAAGAAACCTTGTATGGGTGGGCCTGGATTGAAAGATAATAGCCTTTTTATTCTGGTTCACATCAAGTCTCTTGTCTCAAGTCTTTCTCAACGAAAACTTTGACCGTTGTTGAATAAGTCCTTGTCGAATAAGTGTGTTAGTCAGATCATCTGCAATCCATGTCAAGCCCAGATCTTCCATCGACGAGCCTAGATAGTTGGAAATTTAGATCTATTATGACAAGCTTCGTAACAAGACACTGGTTCGTTGTCTACCTAGGCTGCTCATCTCTTTTTGATGGGATGATGGGGCCATGCTCTCCCTTAGATTTGCTCCTTCAAGATCTAGCATAGGGTCCAAAAGCTCAAATCCTTTTCGTTGAGATCTTCGAAAGCTCTGATGCAGGTAACCACAATTCATCACCACTGAATGGCTGGTGAGATCTTTCAATTGCCCTATTCTGTTTGATGTGTGTGTGGAGCACACTACTGGATATAGGGTGTGTGATAGATATTTTTATAGTTGACATAGGTTAGAGAAGAGTAGATTACTTAGATTTAGGATTTGGGTTTTCATGGGTTCACTATTTAAATATTATAATAGCGCATCAATCACTTATTGATTTTCAATTGATGACATGCATTGTTTAGGTTGAAATCCAATACAACTTGAACACTTATCATCTCTAATTACAAGGACTATAATTTTAGGATAAATTAGGCATTTCTTTTATAGGAAAATAATGTTTATTGGTCTAATTTGCATAGCCATTGAATCATGTCTAGTGTTCCCATTTCCAAACAATGGGCAATAATGAAGGCATATTTTTCTAATCCGACAGGAAAATTTATCAAACATCTAAAAAAAAAAAAAAAAAACTTCAAGACTATGCAATTATTTGCTAAATTGTATCATTCTTCTTTTGGTAGATGCTTATAATCTGCCCATGTACACTAAATGCCTTATTACCTTTACACTCAGCCGATCCCAAGCCCGGATAAAGGAGGGTTGCATTAGGCAGATGAAAGCTAACATAAAATTTGTATCTATTAGATATGAATCCTTATCCAATGTTCACTTAGCTGTTTCCTATGAGTGTTGTGTTTCACTTATACCACGTAAGTGTAGCGAAAAATGGACAAGTGTGGGCTAGGTCAGGCCATTATAAACCCTGGGGGGGGGGTGTGTGGTCAAGAATATAGTTTAAGAAACTAAGGTTAGATTAGCAACGTGGAACATAGGGACACTTAATAGGAAAAAACTTGGAGCTAATTTATACAATGATTAAAAGAAAGCTAGAGAAATAAAAAAATCAAGATTTAAACTTTGGTACATTGAAAAAAAAAAAAACACATAAAAATGGGGTGGGAATCATTGTAGACAAAGACGTTAAAGATAATGTGATAGATATTAGAAGAATAGGGGATACGATCATAAAAATCAAGGTAACTATAGGCCAAAAAATAATGAATGTCATTAATACGTATGCTCCCCAACTAGGATTAACAGAAAACCTTCAAAGACAATTTTGGGAAGATATGGATAATATCGTACAAGGGATACTAGGGTTTAAAAAAACATCCATATGAGCTTATTTGAATGGATACATTGATAAGGATAGTATATGTTATGAGAGGGTATATAGAAGCCATGGATATGGGGATAAAATGGAGTATAAGTACTTTAATACGTATTTACAAAAGCAGAGGTGATATTCAAAATTGTAATATCTGTCACGGAATTAAACTTATATGAGTCATACAATGAAATTGTGAGAAAGAGTTACTGAACAACAAATAAGAATAGAAACGAGCGTCTCAATGAATCAATTTTTGGCTAAATGTATGGTAGATTGACAACTGAAACTATTTACCTACAAAGAAGATTAAATGATAAGTTCAAAAAAGAGAAGAGAGACTTGCATACAATTTTTATTGACTTAGAGAAAGCTTATGATAAAGTACCTAAGGAAGTTTTATTGTGGGTTTTAGAAGAGAAGGGAGTATGTAGTAGACATACATATGTGATTAAAGATATGTATGATAGAGTAACAACTAGCGTTAGAACTATACAAGAGTCTAGAAAATTTTCCGATCTCAATAGGTGTACATCAAGGTTCTACTTTAAGCCGCTATATTTTTGCTTTAGCAATTGATAAATTGCTAGGAATACCCAAAACGAGATCCTATGGTGTATGATGTTTGTAGATGATATTGTTTTGATTGATAAAAGTTACAGTGGGTTAGAATCTAAGTTAAAATTTTGGAGAACAATTTTAAAGTCTAGAGGTTTTAGGCTAGGTAGAGAAATAAGATAGTATATGGAATGTAATTTCAGCCATATAAGGAGGAATAATAAAGACAAGATTAAACTTGATGATCAAGAAATCATCAACAGTAAAGTAGTGTTTGGTTTGAATCAGAAATGGATTGTCAAATTCCTCTCTTATGTTTGGTTCGGCACGGAATGAATCGATTGTGTTTGGTATATATAGACATAGGAATTATAAATGAGTCTAGTATATCAATTATGTCATTATAGTATAAAAAATTTATTCAATTAATTAAATATGGAATAATAATTTTATAATTATATAATTATTTAATAATATTATTTTATTTAGCTACATAATAAATATTTTTTTACAATATAATCATTTTGATAATCATGTACTCAATTATACTTTGCATATTATATTTATTATTATTATTATTTAACTATATTATTAATATTATATTTTTTAAAGATTATATTTTAATATGTAATTTATTAAATGTAATAAAAATCTCATATATTAAACACTATAACATAATTTATCATTTAATATAAAATAATAATAAAATAAAACCACCATCATAGCATTATATTTTATTACACTATAGTATTTTATTCTTTATTTGTATATTAGATCATTATTAAAATTTACTATTGTATATTTTTATCAAATGATATTATTAATTAATATTTTATTTTATTTTTTAGGTTATACATAATAATATAATAAATAATCAGACCAGAATTATATCACAGTATTCTATAATTTAATACTATTCTATTACTTTTTATGTGTTATAGTATTATTATATATAATATAACTATGAATAATAATGATTAAAATGTTTTATATTAAAAATATTTTTATATATTTATATTTAGTGTTGTCTTAATGTTAATATTATTTTTTATCTTTATGTAATATTATATATAGTATTATATTAGTATTATTTTTTTATATTTATGTAGTATATATTTTATTATATTATATATAATATTACATTATAATATATATTTGCTTGCTTATATTTAATATAAAATAGTATTATATTTTTTTTTTCTGTAATAGTCATTATTAAACTTTATTATTATATATTAATTTATAGTAAAATAATATAATATATTACATAAATTTAAAAATAGTATTAATATTATGATATCTTTATTAATTTTTATTTTATTTTATTTTTAAGATTATAAATAAGAATATAATAAATCAATAATCATATTGCAACTATATCATAATATTTAGCATTTAATGCTGTTCTATGAATTTTTATATGTTATAATGTTATTATATACGGTAAAAATATTAACAATGATGATTTAATATTTATATTAAAATATATATAATATTTTAAATATTAATAAAGATATCATAATATTAATATTATTTTTTAAATTTATGTAATGTATTATATTATATTGATATAAATTATCATATTATAATAAATAATGTGTTTACATGAATGAGGATTTGATTCTAGATTAAGAGACAAGAAACGAAATGTAGGCAAAAGGGGGAATCCCATTCATGCATAAAATGGGAATCGGAATGAGATTACTGAAAAACAAATGTTAAGAATGAGAATCAACTATTTTGATTCCAATTTCTGAAGTTGTTTCTCAATTACCAAACACCACCTAAATGATAAATTAAGGCATGGACATTTGCAGGAAGTTAGGCATAATATCTGTAGAAGATAGGGTTTGGACACGTAGGCGAGCTAGTCATTGTAAATGGAATCATAAGAGGAGGGGAAGACCTAAAGTAACTTGGGATGGGGTAGTGAAGAAGAATTTAGTATCTCTTTAAGTTAGTTGAAGAAAATGCCCTTAATTGCGTGAATTGACAAAAAAGGATTCATACAATTGACCCAACCCAACATAATGGAACTCTAGGCTTCTTATTGTTATATGTTTGGCTTGATGTTTGCCCTAGCAATAAGAATATTCTGTCCTCATTAGAATGAAAAATGGCTTCTAGTAGTAACTAGGTTTCTAAGCCTTCCAGTATTTTGTCTTACTGTGGTATAAATAGCCTTTCCTGCTTGTCATTAGAATGAAAAGTGGATTCTAATGGAAACTAAACATTTTCTATCATTTAATGCCTTTTTGTGGAAGGTGTACAAATTGATTAGATTAGATATAGGAGTTTGGCATGTTGGTTGAGTGCATCTCTTGTAAATACCGTTCAATTAGAATAAATGATTTTTTGAACTGGGAGTTCTCTTTTATACTTAATATAACATCTTGGGAATATTTTATAATTCTTTAACCATTATTTATTCACTCATATCATTTGTTCTTCCTATTATTTTTGCAGGCTACTGCCTTACCATGTTGTAGCAGACTATGAAGCTGAGGAAGATGATAGAATCCTTGATTCAGACACTACTGGCAACATGCCATCTCGCTCCCAGCAATGGGACCACAATATTGCTGCCAAAGTTGCGGAGTTCACTGCCACATTTGAGAAACAAGCCCTAGCATTCAATATTATATCCCGCAAACGAGCCCAAGGGGAATTCCGATCTGAGGAGAGGTTGATGATTGAGCAGGCTCTCCTACAAGAGGAGAAAAAAGCCATGCTGGAACTGAGAGCTGAAATTGAATCAAGGGAAAAAGCCAGTAGAGAAGCTCATGAGGCCAAGTTGAGAATGGCTGCAATGGCTCAGGCAGAGCAAGCACGAGCAGAGTCACAGGCTCATGCTGAGATGATGGCTCGAGCCCCTATAAGGGCGAGTGCACTTGGGTCTCAAGGCAATGATGTTCAAATTGGTCATAACATGGCACAGCAGGATCATGGAGTTAACCCGGATGAGATGATCAATGGATGGGGAAGCAATGCACAGAGGGATGAGAAAGAGCTGTCTGAGGATTTCTTGAATGATGAGGAGACTGAAAATGGAGAAACAGGCATGCAAGATGAGTGGCAAGAAGTTGGGGAGTTTGATTTGAATACTAGGTGAATGTTCACATGGTTAAGTGATTCGTAGCAGTATTTCGAATGGTGTGAAGATCATATCAGGTGAGATTTAAAGGCCTTTAACTCTGAGTTCAGTTTTTGATTGTGTATTCTTCAAGGCATGAGAAATTGGAGAAACGCATTTGGAATGAGATTGTCTCACCTTGTATGGGGGTGTGGGAGAGCTAAAGTTGTGTAGAATGATGGCATTACGCTGTGTATGAAATAATACTTGATGGCGAAATATTGGTCCAGCATTTCTCCAACTAGATGTGCCAAGTTGGCCTGTATTAAAATGTCAAGGTTCTGGTACAGCTTTGGCTAGAGCCTTTTGTTGGGATGCCATTTTTCAACTGCCAATTTGATCGAAGAATTGGTAATGAGCCATAAACGGAATCAGTTACAAAATTTTAAATGGAATCAGGTACAAAACTCTAGCAACTCTGGCTAAAAGCATGCGGTGCTTTTGTAACCTCTACGCCTTGAGTAACATCTTTCATGGATGTCCAGTTTAAAAAAGATTTAACCAAAGACGAAATGTCAGTTCTATTTAGGCACTAAATTCAGAGCCCACTTGTATAAAGGATTTCTTGGGATGTTTCATTTAAACTCTGCGATTTTTGAAATCTATCAATCCATGTGTTTGATGATGAAACTCGAGATTTGGAAATTCCTTTCAACAAAAATTTGAGCTCCAAAATCCCATTGTCGAATTTTATGCGTACAGATGGAACAAAAGCTGTTACGCATGCCATATCAGAAGTTTAGGAAGACATGGCACCTAGATATTTGTTTTATGACTACATGTGAAGTCATATAATTCATAAGAAATGAGGTATTTGATTTTTTTTTTTTGCATTTTTAGCACTTATATAATATAATGTTACCAAATATTATAAAGAGGAAATTTATGTTTTATATTTTTCTTCTCTATTAAATATTATAAAAAATGAAGGCTTGTTTTCACATGACTAAAAATTAAAGAAAAGATAAATATTAGTGATGTTTAAAATTAAATTTTTGTTTATGAATTTGGTATATTTTTTACTTTTTTTTTTCTTATTTTCTTTGATAACTAAACTTGAAAAGTGAGTATTCCTTTATTATTTTTTTTCCATAATATTTTTTGAGTTTTAAATGGGGTCTTAGTAGAATTTTTTTTGGCTTTTAAGGACATGTGGCAGCAGCATCACCTTTTATATAATTATGTACAAGTGTATCTTACCCCAAACAAGCGGTCGCAGCATCATTTGTTAAAAATTTATGTACAAATGTATACTACCCGGTACAAGTGGTGTTCAAAACCTTGTTAAATGCACGTGTCATTGCATTTTTTGTGACACAAGAGCAGCCGCTAAATAAGGTATTATTATATATATATATATATATATATATATATTAAATAATACCTTATTTTGAGAAGTATTTCCCATATGCACAATAAATCTCGTCACTTGGTGCAGCGAAATTTTTTTATGGCAGTCCAATCTGGTCTAGACACGTGGCAAGCAAATCTCGTTGGACCAAGTAACGAGATTTGCCTATGTTTATCTTGAGCGTGACACATGGCAAATCTCGCTACTTGGTTCAGCAAGATTTGTTTAAATCTCGCCGAACTAAGTAGCGAGATTATGCTAGAGTTATTCTGAGAATTATTTTTCCAAAAAATGTATTATTTAATATATATTTTAAAAAAAATCGAGGAAAAATTCAAGTACAATGGCTTAACGTCTTCTAAAATGTGTCGTTTGCCAATGCAAGGTGGCGTGAGGGTCAAAATCTACTCCCATGCCCAAACATGTAAAAGAACATGGTACCACCAATCTCCTAAATCTCTCATTGATAGACTGTGCATGTCTCCCTATATAGCCATGCAAGAGTGACACTATCATAGCTATTTGTCAACGACATCCCTAAATAGTCAAGGAGGGGCAATAACATCAACTGCGCATAATATTGAAATTTGTCCATAAATAAAATGTTGTGATATGGATGTGATAAATACGAAGCACAACGGAATAAATACAATAAGTAAATGAAACACAACCAAAAAATGATAAACACACAAGAACAACAACAAAATTCATGTGGTTCGGCAAAACCTACATCCACGGGAGCAATGACACAAGAATTTCACTAAGGAAATCTCAAAGTACACAATAAACTTCTCAAAATTACCACTCTCCCTCAATATTTGCCCATAATGACATATATAACAACCTCTCGAAGGTTTCTCTCTAAATACCCAACCACCCCAACATTCAAATTCAAAATTTAAAAAATTGCTCGCAGCCCAGGCACACTTGTCGATGAGTATAAGGGATTCGTTTACGATCCAGAGAAGAACACTCGTTGACGAGAACAAGACATTCGTCAACGAGCCCATTTTCTACTCTCGGTATCTCTAAAACTCTGAGGTTTTTCTACTCTCAGGATCTACTTGTCGACGAGCACAAGGCACTTGTCGACGAGTCCCTGTTGTGTGTCCCTTTATGTTTTTCTTCCTTCTTTGTTTATAAAATCCAAAGTATAAGAGTCACACCATAAACAACAATCTCCACCTTGGCGATTATACGCCCCTTAGGAGAATCCCGAAAAACATGTCTAACTGCTCTACCTTGAACTTGAACTGCTTGATTGGGTTTGTCTCCCTTCTATCAATTGGAGACATGGAGTAAGTCCAAGCAATGCTTGAACTTCTCAGAAGTAATTGATTTCGTCAGAATATCCGCTGCATTTTCAAACGTGTGAACTATATCCAGCGCAAGCTCACCCGAAGCAATCAATTCCCTAACCCTGTGGAACCTTACACGAATATGCTTGGTTCTAGCATGGTATACTTGATTCTTCGCCAAGTAAATGACACTCTGACTATCACAATGCAGCACCACTCCATCTTACTGTAATCCCAGCTCTTTGACTAAACCAATAAGTCATAAGGCTTCCTTTGCAGTTTCGGAAATTGCCATATATTTTGCCTCAATCGTGGATAATGCTACCAAAAACTGTACCATGGATCTCCAACATACAGGTCCTCCTAGAAGGGTAAACACATATCCCGTTGTAGACCTTCTGTCATCCATATCGTCAGAATAATCAGTATCTACAAACCCCATAACTGAAGGACAACTTTGTTGTTTTCCAAACATGATGCCATACCCCGATGTACCCTGTAAGTATCTGAGTATTCATTTGATGGCTTCCTAATGCTGTCTTCCTGGTTTAGAGAGAAACTTACTTACCATGCTCACCGCATGAGCTAAATTTAACCTCATACACGCCATGACCCCCACAGCACTAGCATAGGGGACCTTTGACATGTCCCGAATTTCCTCATCCGTACTTGGGCAACCTACAGTAGACAACTTAAAATGATTCTCTAAAGGTGTACACACCGGTCTTGCATCGGCCATACTAAACCTCTCAAATATCTTATGCACATAACTGCCTTGATATAGCCATAATCTCCCTACAGTTCTGTCACGACGAATCTCCATCCCAAGTATTTTCTTAGCTGAGCCAAAATCCTTCATGTCAAATTCCTTATACAACAGGTGCTTTAACTGATTCATCTCAGTTAAATCTTTTGCAGTTATCAACATGTCATCGATGTACAATAACAAGAAAATAAGAGAACCATCCTCAAGCTTGTTCACATATACACAGCAGTCATACTCACACCTTTTGTAGCCAATCTTGATCATGTCAGAATTAAACCGTTTATACCATTGCCTTGGAGACTATTTCAGCCCATAAAGAGAATTCTTCAACCTGCAAACTTAATTTTCTTTTCCCGGTTCAATGAATCCCTTCGGTTGTACCATGTAGATTTGTTCCTCCAAATCACCATGAAGAAACACCATCTTCACATCCATTTGTTCCAAATAGGCTACCAACCCCAACACGTTTCTGATAGAAGTATGTCGGACCACTGGAAGATATCATCATAATCTACCTCCTTCTATGAGTATCCTTTTGCCACCAACAGTACCTTGAATTTCTCTCCTTCCTTTTCTAAAATTGCCTCCTTCTTCTTATATATTCATTTGCAACCTATCAGTCTCTTCCCATCTAGAAGCTGACACGAATGGTGTAGTCCCAAAAGGGGGGGGGGTGAATTGGGTATTTAAAAAAATTCTCCTAGGTTAAGTGTGTTCAACCTTAAGAACTACAACCAGTATTATACAAACCTAGGATCTTTCTAAGCAAGAATAAATCACAACAACATTTAACTGAACAGATATTTAAACAGATATAACAGTCTCAGTATTTCCCAATAATCAAAGGCATGTATGTATTATAATCAAGACAATAAATAACGTACATGTGCAGAATTTAAAGTGCGAGAAATTAAATAGATAAGGGAAGAGACACACAAAATTTATTATCGGGGTTCGGTTAATCCTGCCTACATCCTTGCCTCAAGCTCACAAGTAAGAGGATTCACTAAATGCTCATTTAACAGGTGGAGTGACACCAATTACACCCTCTCCTTACGAGGCAAGGAATACCCCAGCTCAATTAACCTGGGCTGAGCTCAACCAATAGCTAGACCTTACAGGACGGTGCTCCTAGTTCTCCTAATCGGGTCTGAACCAATCTGGTGCACGTTATATGCCAGTGCAATCCTTTTTCGACCACACGTCGAGAATACAACAATAATCAAATATTTGTGTACAAAAAAAAAATGTTTCTCAAAATAACCAAATGATGTACAACAATAAGCACAAATACACTCACAAATGATTTTAAAATGAAGCTCAATAGAGTTGGATATTTCTCTCAAAAAATATTTTTCAAGTAAACGTGACAGTATGAAAAATGATTTTCTTTTCAATATTGACCTTTATAAAATCAAAAGCACTAAGGCTCTCAAACAATATATATATATATATATATATATATATATATATATGAATGTAAGTATATGCTTAAGCCTTTCAAAATACCTCAAAATATTTTCTCCAAAATATATTTAAAATAAAAAGTGGGAGAAATATTTTGTATAGGATTGCCCTTTTGAATGAAAGAAGGCTCTCAAGCAAAATATATAAATTTGAATATAAGCTCAAGACTTTCTTGTAAAAACTCAAAAGATTTTCTCCAAAGAAATTTGAAAATGAAGAGTAGGAGAAAAATGAACTTTGATCTTCAATAGGCAAGAAAGCTTTCAAGCGAGATATATAAATGTGAATATGTGCTCAAGCTTTCAAAATTACCTCAAGAATAAGAAGACTTTGGAATATAGATATATAATTTGATATGTGCTTCAAGCATCCTTGAATAACCCAAAAGATTTTCTCCTAAGAGAGTTTTCAAAATGAAAGAGAAGGATAAAAAATGACTTGATGCTCAAAATGGAGTATAAAAAAAGTTTGGGAATCAAAGGATAACGAAGTATGCTTCCAATCCCTTTCTCTATCATTTTTCAAGTGCTTTAGGCTTTTATTTATAGTAAAAAACCAAAACTAGCCGTTTTATGGTCATTGAGGTATTAAAATATGAATAAATTTGAAAACTAGCCGTTTTTCGACCGTTGGGGTGTTTTCTGCTCAAATACCTTTCAGTTTTTTAGGCATAACTTTTTTCTATACAACTCTAAATTGTACTTTCTTGGTATCAAAATTTAAGATAAAATCTCATAACTTTCATGTTGAACACTTTTTAAGATAAAGAGCTTTTGATTGATAATTTCGCTCGTCAATGAAACAGAAGAAACATGAAGGGAATTTTTCTACTGCGGATACCCTTTAGTATTTTGTACATAACGTTTACTATATAACCCCAAATTAAACGTATTTGGTATCAAAAGAAAGCTAAGGGAAAATATCACAAGTTTTATGTTGGAAATTGTTTAAGATAAGGAGTTATTGATAGAGAAATGAGTTCATCAATGCGACGGAAGAAACATAATGGGGTTTTTTGAAAAAAAAAAAAAAAAACTTGTTTTGGAAAAAATGTTTTCATGAAAAGTTTATGCCCCTAAGGTCAATCTAAGATCTTGCCCATTTTGTAAGAGCTTCAATTCAAATCATATGATTATGCATGTACAAATTGAAACCTAGTTACTATTACAACTTAAAGAATAAATAAAATTTTCATACTTCTACTCCTTAATACTCCAAGGAATACGCCATAATTTGTGCTCGATTAGGTACTCCATGGCTTCCATTTTGCATCCCTCATTTGCGTTTTTTGCATCATAAATCTGTTCAAAAACTAAACACATAAATGAGATGTCATGGTTTGTCATAATCAAAATAGGGATCAGATTCAAAAAGTCAACAGAAGCTCCACCAAATTCCAAGTTTGGTTCTTAAGTAGTGATTCCATCTCCTCAAACTTTGCACCCATCCACCTATATTTCTCCTGGCCGTGCACTGCCTCTTGAAATGTAGTTAGATTGTTGCAACTAGTAAGGATTGCATAAGATACTAATTCTTCAAATCCATACCTTGGTGGAGGTCTAATAGTGCGTCTGGATCTTTGTATATAAATATCATCGACTTGCTGGTTCTGAGCTAGAGCTCCTTGCAACCATAGGACCATGATCATTATCGTTGCCTTGAGCTTCCAACTCCACCTACACAACATGTTCATCACTGCCCCATCTTTGTGGTTTCTGTTTCTGTTCATCACACTCTTGATGCTTCTTTTTCTTGTTTTTTTTTTAAAAAAAAAGAGGGTGGCACCTCCAATTATTTATTAATATGCCCTCACTGTTGGCAGAAAAATACTGTGATTACAAGATGAGCAAAAGGGAGATTACAGAAAAAAAAAAAATAAAACCCTCCCAAAAACAACACCAGCAACCAACCAAACTAGGAAAAAAAATCTAAACAAAGCTAACTAAGAAGATAAAAACACAAAAAAGCCTTAAACAAATCAAAATTCACCAAAAAAAACTCAAGAGTGAACTAACGATGAACGGAAGTGAGACCCAACCTATCCATCCAAAGTATACCTTTTAGATAATGTGGTAGAAGATGTTGTTCTTTGTAGATTACATTGTTCTTCTTGAGTACGCTTCACCATAGCCTTTTCATCAAAGACTACATCCCTACTGATCACTACCTTGTTTGCCACTAGGTCCAATAGCTTGTACCCCTTTACACCCTCTAGATATCCCAAAAAGATACAACGATGAGACTTTGGGTCAATTTTAGACCTCTTCTCACTAGATACGTGAGCATAGGCTGGACACCCGAATACCTTCAATCCGGAGTAGTCTACTGCATTTCCTGTCTAAACCTCTTCTGCCACTCTACCCTCTAGTGAGACCCTTGGTGATTAATTTATCAAAAAACATGCCATTCTCACTGCCTCGGCCCAAAAGTTTGTCGGTAGCCTTGCATTTTATCTAAGACACCGAGCCCTTTTAGAAGGAATCCAATTCATCCGTTCTGCCACACCATTTTGATAAGGTGTTCGGTGAACTGTAAAATATCTCTTGATGCCCTGCTCCACAAAAAACTTCATAAACCAAGAATCTGTATGCTTGGTCCCATATTCTGACCTTAAGAATTTGATTCTCCTCCCTGTCAGGTTTTCCATTTCACCCTTCCAAATCTTAAATTTGGCAAACGTATTTGATTTGTGATGCATGAAGTAAACCCAGACCTTCCATGAGTAATCATCAATAAAACTCACATAATACACATATCCACCCTTTGATGCAACTCTAACTAGGCCCCAAACATCTGAATGCACATAATCCAGAATACCCTTTGTCTTGTGTATAGTTGATTTGAACTTTGTTCTATTATGTTTTCCAAGAACACAAATCCTACAAAATTCCAGCTGACATGATTTCAAACCCTTCAAGAGTTTTCTCTTGTGTAGTTCCTTCATGCCATGTTCCCCTATATGCCCAAGGCGCATATGCCATAAGACAATCTCATCTGATTCAGCATTTATGGCTGTAGCTCCACCTACAATGGTAGTTCCCTGCAATGTGTAGATATTCCCATCCAGTTTCTACTCTTTCATTACAATTATATTACCTTTTCATACTGTTAGAACTCCACCTTTGGAATTGTAATTAAAGCCATTACAATCCAAACTACCGAGTGATATCAAACTCTTCCTCAACTCTGGTATATGTCTCACATTACACAACGTTCTTACAACACCATCAAACATTTTTATCTTTACATTTCCTATGCCAATGATCTTGCAAGAAGCATCATTACCCATAAGAACTGATCGATAATTCACTAACTTGTAAGTGCTGAACCACTCCTTATTCGGAGTCATGTGATAAGAACATGTCGAGTCAAGTATCCAAGAGTCTGTTAGATTATCCGACCCCACTGAAACTGATATAACATCACCATCACTATACACTGAACCTCCTTCTTGAACAACATTCATAGATTTTGAAGTACCCTCATGTTTCTCAGAATTTCCCTTTTTCCAATCTGGAAACTCCGGTTTCACATGCCCCTTTTTACCGCATTTATAAAATCGGATTTCTTTCTTCTTCTTGGATTGATTTTGGGATTTTTGACTTCATCCATGTTTGGATTTTCCTTTGTCTCGTTCGTTATTACCCTTTACCACAAGTCCTTCTCCTTCATCACATATTTTCAATCTTTGATGAAAATTTAACAAAACACTTGTTACCTCTTCAAGATCAAGAATTTTTTTCCCCACGTAAGAGTAGTCATAAGATTTTCATAGGTATGAGTCGAGGGCAAAGAGTTAACAACATCAAAGCTTTGTCATCCTCATCAAACTTAACATCAACTCTCATCAAATCACTAATAATTTGATTGAAAACATTAATAAGTTGATCTAAGCTTGATCCTTCAACCATCTTAAGCCAACACAAACGTTGCTTAAGAAAAAGTTTATTATTAAGTGATTTGGATATGTATTGGCTTTCTAACTTTCGCCATATAGCCCCTGGAGAATCCTCCTTCATCACCCAATAGAGTACTTTGTCGGCCAAACACAAGCATATTGTAGAAGTGGTCTTTGTTTGCAATTCTTTCCATGTTGCCTCATCTATTCCACCCGGTTGAACACCAAGTAATGCTTTTCCCATTCCTTGTTATACAAGATTGTCTTTCACTCTCCTCTGCCATAAACCAAAGTTCCCAGTTTCATCAAATTTGACGGAATCAAATCTTGTAGAGAACGATCTCGATGTCATAACAACAGTCGCTCTGATACCAATTTGTTGTGATGTGGATGGGATAAATACGAAGCATAGCGGAATAAATACAACAAATAAATGAAACACAACCAGAAAATGATAAACAACAAGAACAACAACAAGATTTACATGGTTCGAAAAAGCTTACATCCACGGAAGCAATGAAACAAGAATTTCACTAAGGAAATCTCAAAGTGCACAATACACTTATCAAAATGATCACACTCCCTCAATACATGCCTAGAATGACATATATAATAGTCTTTCAGAGGTTTCCCTCCAATTACCCAACCACCCCAACGTTCAAATTCAAAATTCAAAAAACTACTCACAACCCAAGCACACTCATTGATGAGTACAGGGGATTTGTCAACAATCTAGAGAAGAACACTCATCGACGAGAACAGGGCATTCGTCAACGAGCCCATTTTTTGCTCTCGGTATCTCCAAAACTCTAAGATTTTTCTGCTCTCAGGATCTACTTGTCAACAAGCACAGGGCACTCGTCGACGAGTCTCTATTGTGCTGGTCCTTTATGTTTTTCTTCCTTTTTTGTTTATGAAATCCAAAGTATAAGATCCACACCATAAACAACATAAAAAGTCATAAATAAGGCAAAGGATGTATGCTCGAGCATGTTGGAGGATCATCTCATCATCGACATCTTGTGCCAGATGAGCAAAACTAGTTGTCACCCACCACATAAGTAGGTGGAAACCATAAAGTACGCTCCTTTGCTGAGAGGGAGTAACTCTAAGCAAGCGGGAATACAACTCAACTCAAACATTAATCTATTGTGTCATAGACCTCTCACCCATCACCTAAAAGGGTAAAAAGAATTGTTATGTCCTATAGTGTACTAGTCGCCTCACCGCAAGGGAGATGGAAGGTGTGTATCCCTGGCCTCCAAGACTATATCAGTGCTATTATAAAATGCCAATCAATTCTCATGCCCTTAATCTGGTATAAATCATAGAAGCCAACCTTTTGTATGAATAGGAGAACCTTGTGATAAGCTAGTTGCAGTCTATCTAGGGACTAAGAGCGTTGTTAGCATGTAAATGCAATTGAATGATTACCCATGCCTAGTGTGGGGGATGTCTATCACTCAATGTCAAGACATAGGGATCATTCGATCTAGATTCCATACTGCAAAGAAAATGGAAACAGTTGCAAAATAAGGTTAATCGTAATATGTGATAATAGCCCCAACTCGTAATTGAAACCATAAATAGAAAATGAATAGTCTTTTAAATTCCTTCAAAATGAATTCCTTTGTTTCTATTTGTATTTATTTCAATTAATGTACTAAGTATCTTTGTGTTCTTCACATTTTATTATTTATACGTACACTTTTCCTCCAAAAAATACACCAATAATTCATTAATGCTCATGTATCGTTTTGTTGTTCACATTTTATTATTCTACTTACTCACACTTGTCCTCCAAAAACACACCAATAATTCATTAATTCACGTAAAAAAGAAACACATGGATTTGAAGCAAAGCATTTTTATTGCAAAAAGTTCATATAACTAATCCTTGTGTCATTAAAACGAAAACAATACTTTCATCCATACTACATTGAGTTGAAATGAATTCCTCTATTTCTATTTGTATTTATTTCAGTTAATGCACCATGTATCTTTCTATTTTTCATATTTTACCATTTCTGCTTCTCCAAAAATACATCAATAATTGATTATTCATGTTAAGGAGAAACACACCAACATGGAGTAGAATATTGTTTATTGCAAAAGGTTCCTTACAACTATAAAAACAAAAACAGATGTTTCTTACAAGATATTCTATGATTCAAGATTTTTCCTGTAACCTCCTTCCCAAATATGAGCACCAAATTTAATTTATTGAAGCATAGGAATCATGAAACAATAACTAAAGCAAAAATTTAACACAATACATGCAAATATACATGGTTCAAGCCTATGTTTATGGGAAAAATGTTATTGTTTTGTTATTGTAAATCAAAGTATAACGGAAAGATTATTACATCACTTGAGAAGTACTAAAAATGAAATGCATATGTTACGATAACCAATATGTATAAAAATAAGGAGCATAATAATAATAATAATAATAATAATAATAATAATAATAATAATAATAATAATAATAAATGCACATAATTTGCATTAATGTGAAAAATTGACTCCATTGTGACCTATAGGCCTCCTCGGACACCATATGTAATTGTGACATTTTTTTTGTGTGACAGACAATGTACCTCATCTTCTTTCTGCCCTTTCTCCATTTAATCTCATTACACAAATGCGAGCTTTTTGGGTGACCCTTCTATCGAATTAATTGTCGGTTTCTATATAATGTTGGTTCAACTGGATCCATCCAGCAACATACATGGCATAATGTTTTGTCGTCGTATAACAAGAATCAATAAACAAACCATACTGTATTATCTTTATGCCACATGTAGCCAATAAGTGATGTTAAATCAGGTGTAATCCCAAGAGGGGGGTGAATTGGGTATTTAAAAATATTTTGATATTTCAATCCTTAATTGAAAACTCAACCATACATTCACTAATTTGGATATACACCGATTTTAGTATTATACAACTAAATTGATTTAATTCGTGGATATTTCAATTAATTTAGTATTACCCAATTATTCTCACGTATTTTAGATATTCATATATACCAACATTTAAACATGCACAGCAGATATAATATGAATATAAGTGCGGAAATATAAAAGAGATAGAGAGAGAGAGAGCGCGTAGACACCGAATTTTTAATGAGGTTCGGCCAAACTCGGCTTACGTCCTCACCTTGGGAAAAATCCCTAAGCATTCTACTAATCTGCTCCTTTAACTGGGACGAAACTTCCCTTTACAGCCCATTGCTTACAAGAGACACAACTTTCCCCTAATTCGCTACTTACAAGATGCACAACTTCCTCCTTCTCCGCTACTTACCAGAGGCACAACTTCCTCCTCCTTACAATCTGCTGCTTCCACGAGACGTAACTTCCTCACCACGATTCACACACCAAACCACAAATACAATAGATGAAACAATTTCTGGATACACTTAAATGCTTCTTAACAAGCTAATGTGTACAATAAATTCCTAAACACATTCATAGGATATAACTTGAAGCTTAATGGAATGTATGTGATGTGTTCAATAAAATCTTTTATGATAACAACTATATGATCTTTGTGTGAAAAATATGTATGATAAGTATGCTTCAAAGATCTAAGTCAAATATATGATCTTTATAAAAAATATGTATATAATAAGTGTGCTCCAAAGATCTAAACTTTATTTAAAAAATTTCTTCACAAAAGATATCTTAAAAGTAAGTATTTTGGAGACTTTAGGGTTTGCTTTCAAGTAGTTTTTGCACTAATAAAATAAGATTAAATCTTTGAACAAAATATAAAAGTGGATGCTTTCAAAGATTCAATCTTCAACACACAGCTAGGGTTTTTGCTTCCAAGAAATATATTAAATAAATGAGTATGGGAGAATAGAAAATAAGATTTAAATGTACAAACTATTTTTACCAGACCTCAAACCTCAAACATCAAACCTCAAGATCAATGATGCTTTGCAATATGATGTGAGTGGATGCTCTTGGATCTTGAAGAACTAGGATGAGAATGCCCAACAATGATTTGAACGTTAGAAAAAGTAGGCAAGAAGTGAAAAAGCTTAGCAATCTACTCAAAACTCTCAAGAGGTAGGCAAAAATCAATGCCTTAGGGTTTAGAGATTATTTTTATAAGTGTTATTGGCCCTAGATTAAGTTCTAGCCATTGGATCAATTAGATTAAGTAATTTTTGTGCGAATCCTCACTGAGATGTCGTTCTGCGTCGTGACCTTCTGTAATAACCCCAAAAATGACTATACAAGATTAGAAAAGTGATTCCCAAAAAAAAAAAATTAATTAATTAATTAAATTTATTAAAAAAAGAAAAAAATAATTATTAAAATTTATTTTTATTTTTATTAATAAAATATATTATTATTAATATGAATTAAATATTATTATTATTATTATTATTATTATCTTCCATCCTCCTAAAGGTTCAAGAGGATACCAAATAAAAAAATAAAAAAAAAGAGTTGCAGAGAGATCTCTGCGCAGCCCCCCACTATACTCTCTCTCTCCTCTCGTTCTCTCTCCCTCTCTTTTCAGTTCCGTGACGAATTTTTGCCCAATCGAAAATCGAAAGATACCGCTGGAATCCATTCCTTGCTGCCGTCATTTCTACCGGAGAGGATTGGTGGTAGGAGTGGCGTAGGCGTATCTCCTGGGGTAAGCTAATTTATGTTTTTATCTAAATTTCTTGCAAATTATAAGCTCATTTGACGATCGGACACTACCACGAGAATTTATGGATAATTCCCTACAAGTTTAGAGGAGCGAATTTCTCGTGGGGTCGTCGTGGGCATAATCCCAAATTAGAGATATGAGGGTTATTAAGGGGCTTATTTTTAATTAATTAGGGTTGATTTAGAAATGCTAGAATATTGAGCATCTAAGGTTGATGTAGAATTTTCAGAATTTAGGGGCCGGGTGCGCGCCGCGGGTGTAATTTTGAGTCCCGCAGGCATAGTTTAGAAAATCAAGTGGGGGTGTCAAATATTAGTTTAAATGTTGATTTTGGGTATATGGAACCGAGGGAAGGTTAGATGGGTATTATTTTAGGGAAATAAGTTAATTAATCTGGAGAAAATGCAAATTGCAGGATTTAAATTTCAGGTGCCAAGGGCGTAGGATTTGGGTCCTAACGAGACTCTCAGTAAGTCAGGTAAGGGAATAAATTATAGCAGTATTTTTAGAATTATTGTTTAAGTTAATATGTGAAACTGTGCATATGGTATTTTGTCTGAAAATTATTATGATATAAATATCAGATAAATTGTGTTGCATTTGAGTAATTTTAAATTGTGATACTTTGGAGTGTGAAATTAATATTTTATGAATAATAGATGAAAATTGTGTGGCATATGATGAATGTTGAAAAATGTGAAATATAACGATAAGTAATTTCTGAGAAAATATTGAAATGAGAACTATTGATGTGATTAGTGAAAAATAATGAAATATGGTATTTATATGTGAGTAGAAATGTTTTGCCTAAAAAATGAGATTTTGTGAATTACTGATATGAGTATTTTGAGAAATGTTGAAATACGTGAAACACGATATATACTATTATAAGATGATGAAATGTGCACAAAAAATGATGAGAACATTTATATTGAGATGAATTGAGATATATGTACTGATATGAGAATAATAATGTATATTGATATAAGAATACTGAAATGTGAAAATGGGAAATATGAATACTGTAATATGGAATTGATATATGATTGATGAAATGCCAATACCGCATAATGATTGCGGGTATGTGGTAGTGAACCCTAATGGATGATTGTGATATTGAGCACGGTTCCGTTGCTAGTGGTGTAGTGCAACCACACGGACTCTTGGAGTGTGTGGCGTGACAGTCGACTGAGCCATTTTGTAGGGTTATTGGGCCCCCTGAGTCCGGATCAGGGCTATAGGCCGGCTAGTTGTACTACAAATGCGATATGATATTTTGTTCTAACCGGGTCGGCCAACCGTGATTAGATCTAGCCTTCGGGTCGCACAACCTTGACCATGGGGGGAAGCATGGTGTGGATAGAAAGATCCTCAAGGTAGTCATGAGTTATAGACGCGATGTTGGTACTAGGTACAGAGGATACTCATAAGCTGGATAGTAAAAAATGGAAACAGAAAGTGAAAGAATGATGAAATTGACTTAAATGAGAAATGAAAGAAATAATGAAAATTGAGAAATAGAGAATGATAAAATTGAGAAATAGAACCGTGTGAGTTAATAACATAAGTAATTGAGGCGAAATGAAACTCTCCACCTGAGGTCTTATTGAGTAAGGTGAGTGCCTAATAGGTATCAGATGTGACCATACCTGACTGCGTAACGTGTTAGGGCAGAGGGAAGCTACCTGTATGGGAGGGTAATCTTCCCCATTCTCAGGAACTTCGCAGGTAAATATGTGTTGGAAATCATTGAATTTGAGAAATGGTTTTAAATCTTATAAAAGCTTGTGTTGTATATCAATGTGATTATAAGAATGTGTATATCAGTGTATTTTATCAAATGAAATGATGATTTGAAAAGTAAAGTGTATTATAACTGAACTCATATGGTCACACACTGTAAATAATTTATTTCTTCTTACTGAGATGTGTCTCACCCAAATTATCTAAATTTTTCAGGGAATAGGGATAGGCCAGGGGACAGAGCTCCGAGACCTTAGGGAGCTGAGACCCTGACACACAGGGTGATTTTTTGGACTAGGGGAGGTGTAATTTCCCTAGAGTTGATTTGTTTTTGAGTATGGGGTGGTGCTGTTTATATATATGTTTGACGATACTCTGGGTATTGTATTCTGATTGATATGTATATACTGTCTTTCGCTGTTAGGTTGTAAAATGAAATAACTTTTTACCCGGTACCCAATGCGGATCGGGTCATATGAATGGTAATAGGGTTGTTGACGTGGTCGATTTATGAATGTTATTGAGGACAAGTGAATATTTATTTATTATTATAAAAAATTTTATGAAAATCGAGGCATCACAATTTGGTATCAGAGCTTGGGTTGCTAGGTTCTACAGACTTTAGTAAACAGCAGAATAGAATACCAGAGTATAGGAGTGGATTTTGAGGGAAATAGGAGATAGGTAGTTTGAAATGTGAGTTAGTGATTGTTAGAGGATGAGGTGAGAATTTAGGGTTCTATCTTGCGGCTTAGAGGCAGGAGTACCAGGGTTGTTTCTGTGTTTTTCTTGGCGTGACGATTTCAAGAAAACCATGGTTACTACCGTTGGGTCTTGTTTCTGAGTGGTAGGGATGAATCCTAAATGGGGATTATAGATGTGGATATAAATGGTCGTAGAGGGGTAATTTATGAATTATTGCAGTATATGGGTTACATGATAGTAATTGTATGCTGAGATTAGTTGCTTCCTTTGCAGGATGGATCCGGGGAACAGTAACACAAATACGGGAGGTGATGGAGTAGGACCTTCCAGTATGGGTGGTGGAGACCCTGACGCAGTGTTATGTAGCATCACTCAGTAGGTGATGACTGAGATGGCCAGGAGCTCGGGAGAGCGGAGTTGCACGATTGAGCAGTTCAAGCGTATGCGACCCTCGTCCTTTGTTGGAGGAGCGGACCCACTGGTCGCAGAGAATTGGGTTTAGGTTATAGAGGATATACTGACCGTTCTCTCATGTACAAATGAGCAGAGGGTGTTATTTGTCACATTTAAATTGATCGGGGAAGCAAAGCATTGGTGGAGGTCGGTGAGGCTATTAGAGGAGCAGAGGCCTGACCCTGTAGCGATGACGTGGAGTCGCTTCAGGGAGATTTTCTTCGAGTGGTACTTTCCCTCTACAGTTAGGAGTGCAAAGAAATTAGAGTTCTTGTATCTGACACAGGGGTCTATGATGGTGCAGCAGTACGCAACAAGATTTGTTGAGCTATCCCAATTCGCCCCATATCTGGTGCCAGATGAGGAGAGGAAGGCGAGGAAGTTCGAGGAGGGCCTGAGGCAGAACCTATATGAGCAGGTGATAGGTTTTCGAGCTCATACTTTCTCAGAAATAGTGGACAGGGCTGTGGTGATTAAGAGCGGACTACAGAGAGGCGTAGTAGCACAGAGCCAGAGGAAGCGGCCCGATCCTTCTGATTTTCAGGCAGGATCCAGTCGAGGGCCGTGGAGGAGGTATGATAGTAGAGGGGGACGATGATAGGGAGGAGGAGATCGAGTAGTATAGGGCAGACAGATGCCCCCTCCTTGTCCCTGATGTTTGAGGAGGCACCCAGGAGAGTGTTGAGCGAGGGAAGTTGTCTGCTATTAGCGCCACTAGCCTGGGCATATCACAAGGAACTGTCAGGCACCGCCAGCTGTAGCTGCTGCTCCTAGACCATATAAAGGAGGCTATTAGGCACCTCTGGGTGGACAGTAGAGGAATACTACTCCAGCACGAGTTTATGCACTGACGCCAGGAGATGTTAAGGCAGCGGGAGATGTGGTGACAGGTACTGTTTCAATACTATCATTTAAAGCTACTGTTTTGTTTGATTCTAGGGCGACTCATTCTTTTATCGCCCGAGACTATGTTAAATTGTGTGGGCATGAGCCTCAGTAGTTAGATATTCGTTTGTCTGTTGCTACGTCGATTGGGGCTGTAAGGATATGTAGAAAGGTACTCAAAGACTGTCCTGTGGGTATTCAGAGGAGATCTTTGTCAGCTAATATGGTGGTTTTAGACATGCATGGGTTTGAGATAATCTTGGGTATGGACTGGCTAGCTGCCCACTATGCTAGCATTCATTGCCATTAGAGGGAGGTAGTGTTCACACCTCCAGAGGGACCGGAGTACAGATTCGTGGGATCATGTGTGCGCACCCCACCTCAGTTACTATCTGCTATTCAGGCGCATAGATTGCTGTTAAAAGGCTGTCAGGGATATTTAGCTGTGTGAAGGCAGTATCAGAAAGGGAGCTAAGGGTGGAGGATATTCCAGTGGTGAGGGATTTTCCCGATGTATTCCTTGAGGATTTATCGGGACTACCTCTTGATTGTGAGGTAGAGTTCATTATTGATCTGGTGTCGGGGACAGCGCCGATTTCGAGGGCGCCGTATAGAATGGTACTGACAGAGCTAAAAAAATTGAAAGAACAGTTACATGAACTGTTAAATAAGGGGTTTATTCAACCTAGTGTGTCGCGCTGGGGAGCACCGATTTTGTTTGTGAGGAAGAAGGATGGCTCGATGAGGTTGTGCATCGACTATAGAGAAATAAACAAAGTAACTATCAAGAATAAATACCCGCTCCCGCGTATCGATGATTTGTTTGACCAGTTACAGGGGACACAGATCTTTTCGATGATAGACTTACGATCTGGGTACCATCAGGTGAAAGTCAGGGCAGAAGATGTTTCGAAGACGGCATTTAGAACACGGTATGGTCACTATGAATTTCTAGTTATGCCGTTTGGTTTGACGAATACTCCTGTAGTGTTTATGGATTTGATGAACAGGGTTTTTCACTAGTATTTGGATCAGTTTGTGGTAGTATTTATTGATGATATACTGGTGTATTCAAAGAGCCCATAGGAGCACGAGAAGCATCTGAGGATAGTGCTTCAGGTGCTAAGAGAAAAGAAGTTGTACTCGAAGCTCAAGAAGTGTGAGTTCTGGCTAGAACAGGTTACCTTCCTTGGACATATTATATCTAGGGGTGGTATTTCTATTGATCCGAGTAAGATTGAGGCGGTAGTAGACTGGGCACGACCAAAGAATGTGCATGAGATCAGGAGTTTTCTGGGATTGGCTGGGTATGACTGTAGGTTTGTTGAGGGCTTCTCTAGACTGTCAGGCCCACTTACCAGATTGACCAGGAAGGGAGTGAAGTTTGAGTGGTCCGATGAATGTGAACAGAGCTTCAAAGAATTGAAGCAACGACTCATCACTGCGCCTGTGTTGATGATTCCTTTAGGAGAAAAGGGGTTCGTAATGTACAGTGATGCATCCCATAAAGGGCTCGGATGCATGTTGATGCAGCGAGGGAGAGTGATAGCATATGCCTCACGACAGTTGAAAGAATATGAGAATAACTACCCTACCCATGATCTAGAATTGGCGGCGGTTGTTCACGCACAAAAGATTTGGAGGCACTATCTATATGAGGGTAGGTGTGAGATATTTACTGACCATAAGAGCTTAAAGTATCTCTTCACACAGACGAAATTAAATATGAGGCAAAGAAGATGGTTGGAGCTAATAAAGGATTATGACTGCATTATCAGCTACTACCCAGGAAAGGCTAATGTTGTCGCTGATGCTTTGAGTTGGAAATCAGTGATTCATCTATATCTGCAGTGGAGATTCAGCATCTGATCTAGATGGATCTGGAGAGACTCGGTGTGGAGCTAGTAGAGGGCGATCACCAGGTGTTCGTTGCTGACTTGGTTTTTCAGCCTACTCTACAAGAGAGAATTAAAGTAGCTTAGAGGAATGATGCAGAACTAGTAGAGCTTATGGAGAAGGTACAGGATGGTCAGGAAACAGAGTTTAACATCTCAGATGATGGAGCCTTGAGGTTCCATACTAGGTTATGCGTTCCTGCCGACCTTGAGATCAAGAAGGTTATTCTGGAGGAAGCTCATCAGTCCTTATATATTGTACATCCAGGTAGCACTAAAATGTACAGGGATCTTCGTGAGTCCTTCTAGTGGAGCAACATGAAGATGGAGATAGCCCAGTATGTGGATCAATGTTTGACGTGCCAACAAGTGAAGGCTAAGCATTAGAGACCGGCGAGATCATTACTACCACTCCACATTCCTGAGTGGAAGTGGGAGCATATAATATAGCGATGGATTTCATCACAGGATTGCTGTCGGCGTTGCATGGATAGGACGCTATCTGGGTAGTGGTGGATGGATTGACAAAGACTGCCCACTTTTTGTTGATCAGAGTTAGCTACTCCATGGATAGATTGGCTGAGTTATATATCCAAGAGATAGTTAGGCTCCACGGCATCCCAGTGTCCATAGTTTCAGATAGAGACCCATGGCTCATGTCTCGTTTTTGGAAGAGTTTGCAAGGGGCCATGGGTTCTCAGTTTTCGTTCAACACAGCTTTTCATCCTCAGACAGATGGATAGACAGAGAGGACGATACAGATTCTGGAAGATATGCTGCGAGCATGTGTGCTGGATTTTGGAGGTCGTTGGATGCAGTATTTGCCACTGGTCGAGTTTGCGTATAACAACAGCTACCAGGCCAGCATTGGGATGACACCGTATGAGGCCCTGTATGGCAGCAGGTGCCAATCCCCATCGTACTATGATGAGATTGGGAGAGAGATATTGGTGCCAGAGCTGATACAGTAGACTTAGGATAAAGTCAGACTCATTAGAGACAAGATCCGAATAGCACAGAGTCGGCAGAAGAGTTATGCAGATACTCGCCGGTGAGAATTGGAGTTTGACACAAAAGATCACGTGTTCTTGAAGGTGGCACTGATGAAAGGTGTTATGAGGTACGGGAGGAAGGTTAAGCTGAGCCCTAAGTATATTGGACCATTCGAGATTCTTGAAAGAGTGGGTCCAGTTGCCTATCGATTGGCATTACCACCGATCCAGTCTAGGATCCATGATATATTCCACGTTTCTATGCTGAGGAAATACGTCTCAGGCCCCTCCCAGATGATAAGCTATGAAGCACTACAGTTAGGTGATACCTTAGCTTATAAAGAAGTGTCAGTGCAGGTTCTTGACTGGAAGGAGCCGGAGTCACACATGAAGAAGATTCCACTGGTAAAAGTTTTGTGGCGCAATCACGCCGTTGAGGAGGCTTCTTGGGAACTAGAGGATCATATGCACCAGAGATATCCGCACTTATTCAGTGGAGTTTAGAGTTAAACCAGTTAGAATAAAGGGAAAAATACTATATATTTTGATTTGTATAGTGTAACGTAGGATAGATAGAGTTTTTAGTTTTGAAACGAGAATGACTTTGGGAACATTTTGAATAGTTGTAATCTCCTAGAACCCTCTTTGTAACCATAATATTCGTTCACCATAAGTGAGGATAATTAATAAAATTAGGGTGTTTCTCTCTAAGGATAGAAAGCAGATGAATAGCAAATTTCGAGGACGAAATTTTTATAAGGAGGGGAGAATGTAACAACCCCAAAAATGACTGTACAAGATTAGTGGAGTGATTCCCAAAAAAAAAAAAAAGAAATTAATTAATTAATTTAATTAAATTTATTAAAAAAGAAAAAAAATAATTATTAAAATTTATTTTTATTTTTATTAATAAAATATATTATTATTATTATGAATTAAATATTATTATTGTTGTTGTTGTTATTATTATTATTATTATTATTATTATTATCATCCATCCTCCTAAAGGTTCAGGAGGATACCAAACAAAAAAGAAGAAGAAGAAGAAGAAGAGAAAGGGTTGTAGAGAGATCTCTGCGCAGCCCCCCACTATACTCTCTCTCTCTCCTCTCGTTCTCTCTCCCTCTCTTTTTAGTTCCGTGACGAATTTTCACCCAATCGAAAATCAGAAGATACCGCTGGACTCCATTCTCCGCTGCCATCATTTCTACCGGAGCGGATTGGTGGTAGAAGCGGCGTAGGCATATCTCCTGGGGTAAGCTAATTTATGCTTTTATCTCAATTTCTTACAAATTATAAGCTCATTTGACGATCTGACACTACCACGAGAATTTAGGGATAATTCCCTACAAGTCTAGTAGAGCGGATTTCTCGTGGGGTAGTTGATTACGCGCCGAAACTGCGTAATTGGACGTTTAACCCGGGCTTTACGGTTTATATTTTTAATTAAATGTCCAAAATTGTCCAATATTTTAATAAAGTGCCAAAATCATCATTCTTGAGTTTCATTGCACAATTTATGAATTTTTGGTAATTTTTTGTCGCAGGAAAAGTCCCGGGAGCCAATACCGATATTTGTTCGTATTTGATGCATAACTTTTCCATCCGAGCTTCGATCAAGATGATTTAAATTTCTGGAGAAAGAGGAAAGGATTATCTACAACTTTCAGTTTTTGAGTTTTGTGAGAAACAGGCTCCAGGAAGGCCAAAACAGACCGTGTTCGTGAAGAACAAAAACTGAAAATATATAAATATATATATATACTTGTGTTGATGTGACCCGGCCATGCATGGCCGGGTCGGGTCGGGTTAGCTACCAGCGGGTCATAGGTTTTTTTTCCCTATCCTATTTAAACCTTCTTTCCTTTCCCTGTTCGGGGTGCCTCCGCTACACCCTCTACACTCCCTCTCGTTCCCCCACCCTCTCTTCTCTTCCGCGGCCTCCCTCGGTTTCCTTTGCTGCAACTTCCACCTGCAGCCCCTGCTGCATAGCTTCGGCCTCCTCTCCAGCAGATACACAGCAGAGCACAGCAACTCTGCAAACTCCTTGGATCCCCTCTGCAACTCCCATCCACAGCCCCCAGGCCAGAGCTCCTCCTTCCAGCCTCCTCTCCAGTAGATACACAGCAGCTCTGCAACTCCAGCAATATCTCCACCACTGCCAGCCGAGCACAGCCCCTGCTACAGTAGCAACCTGCTGAAAGACCCATCCACACCAGCAGACAGCTTCAGCCTCCAGCCCCACCACTCCTGCTCAACCTGCTGCAAGACCCGTGAAGCACCACAGCAAGCAAGCTGCCTCTGCACGTCTCTCCGGCCTGAAATTCCTCTATTCTCTCTCTCTTATCTTTACTCTTTCTTTTATTACTACTAATTAATTAGTTGAAATATTGTTAACTTTTTATTTGAGTTTATTGTTATTTTTAGGTTTCGAATATTATATAGGGTGTTCCATTATTATTGAATTTTAATTGTTTTTTTTTTATTCTCTTTCGATTAAATATTTTTCCGTAGATTAGTTTAATGTTCCAAGTTATTTAATTAATTTAGTTAGGGTCAGTTCCGTCAAAGTTCATATTTTTCAGTTTTGTTAAAGTTCGTATTTTTATTTTTCGGTATCATTCAAAGTTTAGGTTTTTAATGTGTTTGCATTTTTGTTCGAATTCTTGGTTTGAATTATTGATCCATATTAAAGGTTTGATTTTTAGTGTGTGTGTGTGTATGTTTGATTGAGTTTCCATTGCATGTTTTAATTCCTTATTCGTAGTTGTCATCTTTACTAATGTGTGTTTAGGTATTTCCTTAAGTAGACTAGGATTTCCATATTTGTTTTTTTTTATTGCAAGCATGAGTGGCTAAGTTCGGTAACTCGAGTTGTGGGTCGATGTCGTTTGCGTTCCATGGTTTATTAGTTATCCTATGATATCATTGTTAAACTTTTATTTAGTTAAAACCGAAAATTGAAAGGATCGTTGATAAATCGCTAGCTCTTGCTTCTTGTTTTGTTGTTGACGTTGGGCACATCAAAACCTTGATTTAATCTAGGATTTTAATCAACTAATTTTTACATAAAATTCGGTTGATGCTTAATGAGAGTTTTTATTTTCTTCCATTTGGATGTGGCCAATTTACTCGATCGTTAGTAATAAAATTTCATCTTATTAAAGCCTTGATTGGATTAACAAGAAAAGGAGTAAGGCCTAGGAAATTAGTAAACGGTGGAAGCAAACAGACGTTGAACCCGTAACCCGAGTGTTTGGTAAAATTATTTCAGTTAATCTGTTTAGTTTTGGTTGCGTTATTAAATTTACATTTTTGGAGAATTGATAAAATTTCAGTTTCATTTTGATAGTTTACTCAAGCTTCTTCCTCTTTGTTTATTGTTTTTAAAATCATAAAAGACCAAAAATATTTTCAACTTACATTTTACAGCAATAGGATTTCACTAAACTTTCGCAAATACTTTGATACTCAATGGTCCCTGTGGAATACGATCTTGGACTCATCCTTGATACAACTTGACACTACTGCACTTTGAAGCATAACTCAGAACGAGTCAGTCGTCGTGGGCATAACCCAAATTAGGGATATGAGGGTTATTAAGGGGTTTATTTTTAATTAATTAGGGTTGATTTAGAAATGTTAGAATATTGAACATCTAAGGTTGAAGTAGAATTTTCAGAATTTAGGGGTCGGGTGTGCACCGTGGGTGTAATTTTGAGCCCCGCATGCATAGTTTAGAAAATCAAGTGGGGGTGTCAAATATTAGTTTAAATGTTTATTTGGGGTATATGAAGTCAAGAGAAGGTTGGATGGGTATTATTTTTAGGAAAATAAGTTAATTAATCTGGGGGAAATGCAAATTGCAAGATTTGAATTTCAGGCGCCAAGGGCTTAGGATTTGGGTCCTAACAAGACTCTCAGTAAGTCAGGTAAGGGGAATAAATTATAGCAGTATTTTTAGAATTATTGTTTAAGTTAATATGTGAAAATGTGCATATGATATTTTGTCTAGAAATTATTATGATATAAATATCAGATAAATTGTGTGGCATTTGAGTAATTTTAAATTGTGATACTTTGGAGTGTGAAATTAATATTTTATGAATAATAGATGAAAACTGTGTAGCATACGATGTATGTTGAAAAATGTGAAATATAACGATGAATAATTTCTGAGAAAGTATTGAAATGAGAATTATTGATGTGATTAATGAAAAATAATGAAATATAGTATTTATATGTGAGTAGAAATGTTTTGTCTGAAAAATGATATTTTGTAAATTACTGATATGAGTATTTTGAGAAATGTTGAAATACGTGAAACACGATATATACTATTATGAGATGATGAAATGTGCACAAAAAATGATGAGAACATTTATATTTTGATGAATTGAGATATATATACTGATATGAGAATAATGATGTATATTGATACGGAAATACTGAAATGTGAAAATGGGAAATATGAATACTGCAATATGGAATTGAAATATGATTGATAAAATGTCAATACCACATAATGATTGCGGGTATGTGGTAGTCAACTCTGATGGATGATTGTGATATTGAGCACGGTACTGTTGCTAGTGGTGTAGTGCAACCACACGGACTCTTGGAGCGTGTGGCGTGACAGTCGACTGACTCACTCGAAAAATGACCAGTTCGAAAGCTATCCCATGTATAGGACTTATGTTGTGTAATACTCAACTCAAGGACTAGATCGTCTCCTTAGGGAATGCGTTTTAATTTCAAATTTCACGTTCTTCCAATCGGAAAAAAAATATAGAAAGTTTATTGAACACATTTCAAATTCAGAATCCTAGGATTTTTAAGATTTTGCAATGAAACTTAAACTTTGACTAAAAAATAACCGTGCATAAAATAACTAAATAAGCACCAAATTCAATACCAGAATAACGAAAAAAGTAACCTTACAATTATTCAACTAAATAAAAATTCTAACTTTAAACACAAACCCAAACAAGATTAAATCCTAACAAGATAGAACCACTAATTTAAATAATAAAAACACCTAAGAACGAATTAAATTCTAATAAAGACTCCAAATAAGAGGAATAAACTTTTTTTTTTTAATAAATAACAATCCAAACAAATATTTAAGATTCAAAAGGAGACTTTTTATATAAAAAAAACAATCTAAACTCAATAATTCAAAGTAATTCAACTAAATTGAAATTCCAACAATGATTTTGAATAAAAAAACAAATAAATATAGCCCAATCAAAACAAATAAACTTAGTACCTTAATAACTTCAATGGAAAATAGAAAAATAAAACAAATAATAACTAAGATCTTGAATAAACTTGAATTAAAAATAAATACAATCCAAACAAGTATTTAAATTCCAAAGAAATAGTTTAAATAAACAAAACTGAAATTATCATTAAAAATAATTGGACAAGTATTAGAAAAAAAATAACAAAGGAGAGAGAGAGAGAAAAAAAAAAAAGCCGGAGTTGCACACCCAGCTCTGCTGCTGCCCCCTGGCCTCCCAAGGCTGCTACTGTATCCCAAAAAAAGAGAAAATAAAGAAAGATCTCCTCAAAACAAAGACCTAGCTTCCCCCCTATCTCCTTGACTTTTCAACCCTTTCCATGTATATAAATGAGAACATTACACCTTTTTTTTCTCGTGCCCAGCGCACGTCCTCATGGCTGGGTCACGTCATGTTTTTTTTTTTCTTTCCACAGACAGCCAATTTTGACCTTCCTCGAGCACATTTCGCTCAAAAATCAAAACACGAAAGTTATAGATAATTATTTTCTATTTCTCCAAAAATTTGAATCGTTTCGATCAAAACTTGGCCGAAAAAGTTATGTGCAAATTACAAACTGGTGCCGGTTTTGACTTTCGGGAATTTTTCTACGATAAAAAAATTACCAAAAATTCATAAATTGTTCAATAAAACTCTAAAATGATAAATAGGACACTTTGAAAAAATATTAGACATAATTAGACATTTAATTAAAAATAAAAGTCATAATGCACAGATTAAGATGCTTAATTATGCTATTTTGGCGCATAATCACACTCCCCAACTAATATTTTGTTAGTCTCTAACAAATGACGTGAATGAATTTTAGGGTAGTGCCCACAACTACTGATTACACGTCAAAACTGCGTAATTGGGCATCTTAAACCGGGTTTTACGGTTTATATTTTTAATTAAATGTCCAAAATTGTCCAATATTTTAATAAAGTTCCAAAATAATCATTCTTGAGTTTTATTGTGCAATTTATGAATTTTTGGTAATATTTTATCGTAGGAAAATTTCCGGGAATCAAAATCGACACCTGTTTGTATTTCATGCATAACTTTTTCGTCCAAACTCTGATCGAGACGATTCAAATTTCTTGAGAAAGAGAAAAGGATTATCTACAACTTTTGTGTTTTGAGTTTTGCGAGAAACGGGCTCCAAAAGAGTCAGATTTGTGATAAATAGAGAACAAATAAAATGAAAAAATATATATATATATATATATATATATATATATATATATATATATATATGAAAGGGTATTTGATGTGACCCGGCCATGCATGGCCTGGTCGGGTTGGCTAATCCGGGTAGGGCACTACAACTTTCTTTTAAAAGGAACCCGAGCGCAACCAGTCTTCATCTTCTTCATCTCTTATTTTAGTTTTTTCTTTTCTTTTCTTTCTTTCCCGCTGGCCTCTCCTTCCTGCTCCTATCTCTCCTTCTCTTCTCCTTCCCAAAACTCCTCTCTCTTTCTTCTTCCTTCCTCTGTCCCCTGTTCCCTATTCTTCCTCCCTTGAATTCCACTCTCCTGTAGCCGCCATGGAGGACCAGAACACCCAGCAGAGCCACGGCCAGCCTCCCTCCATCATCAACCGCTCTCCAGCCGAGAACTGTACCGAGCACCAGCTCCGGCCTCCATCTCCATCAACACCCGAGGCTTCACTCCTCTGCAGCATCGCCGTGAACCTCCTGGAGGTGCTGCACAGCCCCCAGGCCAGAGCTCCTTCTTCTAGCTTCCTTGTTCCACCACAGCAAGCTGCTGCCCTCTCTAGCAGATCCTCACGGCTCCCTGCCAGTTTCCGACAACCACCAGCACCCTCGGCTCTTCTCCAGTCAGCAACAGATCCACACGAACCAACCAGCAGACCCATGTGCTTCTCCCCTGCAGTTTCTCTCTCTCTCTCTCTCTCTCTTCTTTTATCTTGTTTTCTTATTTTGTTATTTAATTGGATTTGGATACAAGTTTAGTTTGTTTCTTATATTTAATTTTTATTGAAGTTATTCCTTTAATTAAATTAACTTTGGTTTGGTTCTAAAATAAAATAAAAGAAAAAAAAAGTGTTTTTGTTTTTAAGAAATTAGAATAGAAATAGTTGTTCTTTGCATTTAATTATTTCTATTTGTAATTTGTTAAAGGTTTGGTTTTTATTATCTGCATATGTGTTTGATTGAGTTTTCATTCGTGCATATTTTAGTTATGTGTTTAAAGTTATCGTTTTTAGTCAACGCTTGTTTCGATACTTACCTTATTAGACATAGGATTCTCATTTTTTTTGCTATTGCAAGCATGAGTGGCTAAGTTCGGTAACTCGGGTTGTGGGTCGATGTCGTTTGCGTTCCATGGTTTATTAGTTATCCTATGATATCATTGTTAAACTTTTATTTGGTTGAAACCGAAAATTTAAGGCATCGTTGATAAATCGCTGGCTCTTATTTCTTGTTTTGTTGTTGACGTTAGGCACATCAAAACCTTGATTTAATTTAGGATTTTAATCAACTTATTTTTACATAAAATTCGGTTGATGCTTAATGAGAGTTTATATTTTCTTCCGTTTGGATGTGGCAAATTTACTCGAGCTTAGTAATAAAATTTCATCTTATTAATGCCTTGATTGGATTAACAAGAAGAGGAGTAAGGCCTAGGGAATTAGTAAACGATGGAAGTAAGCAGACATTGAACCCGTAACCCGAGTCTTTGGTAAAATTGTTTTAGTTAATCTGTTTAGTTTTGGTTGCGTTATTAGATTTACATTTTTTTGGAAAAATTGATAAAATTTCAGTCTCATTTTGATAGTTTACTCAAGCATTTTCTTTTTTTTGTTTACTGTTTTTAAAATCATAAAAGACCAAAAATATTTTCAACTTACATTTTGCAGCAATAGGATTTCACTAAACTTTCGCAAATACTTTGATACTCAGTGGTCCCTGTGGAATACGATCCTGGACTCATCCTTGATACAAATTGACACTTCTGCACTTAGAAGCATAACTAAGAACGAGTCAACTACTGTAACACCCCAAACCCTTAAATCGAATCCAACGCGTTATACCTAATAAAATCTCTGATAATCCATAATCAACATATACGTAGCGGAAAACATAAATATAATCTCCACAAATATAATACCAGAGTTTTCTAAAATCTATCTACACACCATAATAAATAATGCATCCACCTGTATTCCCATATATACACATATCTCCCAAAAATATTTAATATTCACAATACCAATATGTTTCACAATCATTCATAATATCTAGAAGACTTAAAACATAAAACATAAAACATAAAATATACATATCAAAATTAACATAAAAATATACCATTTTCTCTTTCGATTTACCAAAAATGCTATAAAAATCTCGAGCTCTCTAAGTTCGATCCCGAGGAAATCCTGAAAAAGATAATTTCATATTCGGGTGAGACACATCTCAGTAAGGGGAGAAACAATATATTAAAACAGTGTGTGGCCAACATGAGTTTATATATGACATATTATTTAACATTTGAAAATCGTTAACATAATTTCTAAAATCATTCCCTGAACCTAATCAAACATATGCAAATGTTTAACCTACAAGATTACCAGAGGATAGGGGTGATTACCCGCCCATACAAGTAGCACCCCTCTGCTCTGATATTTAGGCAACCCAAAGGTCGCAGCTAAAGCATACCAGGGCACTCACCTTACTCAGTAAGCCCTCAAGTGATAAATTGATCTCGTACTCCCACAGCTCATACAAAGTTTATCGGCGAAGGCCCTAAGGATAGGGAAATCTACCCGCTCATTCAAGTAAGTTCCCTTTGCCCTAGTACGTTATGCCGTTACTGCCACATCTGTAGCTACTAGTGCACTTGCCTTACTCAGCAAGCCCTCAGGCGAAAGGAACGCCTTGCCCAATCGTAACATGTTCTACGTACATACATACTTCTAATATCATAATATATAATTCTTTCTATCATTATTCAATCATACACATATGTTCATATTCATGGCTTAACATTGCATTGCATTTCACTTTAAGTGACTCTTTCCCATTTTACATTGTTCACATTTCACATTTCATTTCCATTTCATTCATTTCCCTTTTCACTTCATTTCATTTCATACCCAACATCTTTCAGCTCTTTTACCTAGCATATTTCAGCTGTCATACATTTACCCAACATTTTTCAGCTGTCATACATTTACCCAGCTACTTTCAGCTGTTTTACCCAACATTTTTCAGCTGTTACACATTTACCTAGCCACTTTCAGCTGTTACACATTTACCCAGCCACACAATTTAGCAATAAAATTCATACAATGCCTGTAAAATAAGCCAACCAACATTTAATGTTTATATACTAAAAATACCTTTTATTTCTTACATAATTATTCTGAAAATATTTTCCACTTTCATCAGTTCATTTTCGCATATACGTATCTAATAAATAACCCTAAACTCGAAAAAAATATAATTTAAATGACTGGCATTTTACCCATATCGAAACATATACACGTACATATAGCACAATTTATTTGTCAGTTAATTCATAAAGTTTAATTAATTAATTAGTCTTAATAATTTCTTTTTCATACTATTTCTTTTTACCTATTTATTTAATACATTAATTTAATAATGTTTAACTAATTAATTCATTAATAATTTTAATTAATTAATTTTTTTTGAAAAAATTTTTTCTCAGGTTATTACAACTACGAACTCCAGTGAACATGAAATTAATGTACATGAGACACAACCATACCGTTTCATATACAAAAACATAACTGAATTTTACACAGGCTCGTTCATATTCAATGCACACAACTCCGAAGCACGTCACTCATGCAAGTTTCTTCGTTTATGTGCCATTTAAGAACTATATACTCACATGAAGTTAATCAGCGGCACAATTCAGAGTTAATGCAGTCATATAGGTTCGAGCATAAACAGGTAAGCTCTCGAGGTGTGTGTAATGTGTGTGACTCAATACACCTAGGATACTAATGGACACCAACAGAACGGTCGCTTTGACTTGGCCTAACTAGTATACCCTCAAGAATACTCAAAGAAACTAGGTTCACTCGTCATATGTGAGAAGGAGTGTCGCGATCAAACATCCCACATATTAAAAGGAACAAACGCTAAGTATATGGAGTGGGCTAGTTTGGAAAGAATCTAGCTTATCTATAAGGTGTCAGGTCCTTCACCCTAGCATCTTCTCACCTACTCGACATATCCAATCGAGACCACCCTAGATCAACTTATTCATAAACTTGTTGTGAATACATCTGAGGCATTAACCAGTTGAAGAATCTTCATACGTGGAAAATATGTGTCGTGTCCTTGACTTTTTTGTGATATTTATGTGGAGCCGGCATTAGCATTTCATTTCATGTGCATGTTTATTTCTTATTCTTTCTTTTGCTCACTCTTCATTTTCTGTCTTTTCTTGAGCAATTAGGACAACCTTAACACTTCTTTTGTTATCTTCATACTATCAATGGGAATTGAGCTCGAATAGCAGTCCGAGAACTAAGTCTATCTCTAGGGGTGGCTCAACCTTCATATCTTAAGTAGGCTACAAGATCTAGGTTTCTATCTCCCCACTAGGTGTCTCCTCTAGGCTAACAATCAAAAACAAAGACTAGCGTACAAGGAATCATCTAGAAAAAAGAGAATTGAATTCCATGAACTCTGATTTGATGTTAACACTCAAAATATGATAAGTAGCTCAAGGATATCTCACAAGGTGTCATATTCGCCACGGGTGTTCTATCAATGCTCACAGGAAACCCTAAGTGCAATGAATCACGTGAATGTGTTTATTCAGCCTCGTAAGATGTCGTGTAAATACAAGAAATTATATAGCCAGACTAACATGAATGTACTACCAATCACTTCTTCATGGAGTCACAAAATCATATAAAGAGAAACGACGCATGATTGACTCAAGTGTGTCATTCTTAAGTTATACGCAAGTATGTGAAGGGTATACGCTGTGTTAAGCATGGCACAGTGCAATGTAATTTCTCAGTACTCTTTCTTTCCTTTCTCTCTTGTCCAGGAAATTTGCTTCTTTTCGAACTAACGTTTGAGGGAGAGTTATTGGAACAAGTACCTGTAGTTCTTCAGAAGCATTAACATTACAAGTTTTACTTGGTTCCTTGAAAATTAGACATTCACCAATCTAGTCACCCTCTTTATCGGGTGTACATATCATCTTACCACTGCAAAAGTCTGCTTTCACATTGGGCTCTTTTACATCTAATTTAATCGGGAGTGATGGTTCCACGGGTTCCAAGTTCTGAGAATGAGGTACCACAGGTTGGTACTCCTTATTGGTAGCAGTCTCCTTATTAACTATATGTTTCACTTCCAGGTCCGTTTCCTCTGATTTTTCTTTGACCTCTTCTGGTTCTATAATGTCTCGAACCCTTAAACCCGGGCCCAACGCGTTATACCTGATAAAATCCCTGATAATCCATAATCAACATATACGCAGTGGAAAACATAAATTTAATCTCCATACATATAATACCATAATACTAGAGTTTACTAATTCCTATCTATAATCCATAGTAATCATTCATCACCTGCATTTCCATAAATCTATATAACTCCCAAAATATTTCAGTATTTTCACAATCATTCCTTACTCAACAGCCTTAAAATATAAAGGCATAAAACATAAATTTCATACATCCCAAAATTAAAATAGAAATATACCCTTTTCTTGTTTTATTTCCCAATAATGCTATAAAAACCTCGAGCTCTCTAAGCTCGATCTCGAGGAAATCCTGAAAAAGATAATACATTTATATTCGGGTGAGACACATCTCAGTATAGATAGCACAGAGTATTAGTGAATTAATGTTAGGAAATTAGGATGAGAATTTAGGGTTTTGTTCTGCAGTTTGGAGGTAGAGTTTTGGGATGGTTTCTGTGATTTTCCCAGGATTCTAGGAAAACCATAATAAACTATCAATGATTTCTATTTCCATATGGTAGGGCTCGACCTTAAATTAGTGATAAGAGGTAAGGGGTATTTTAGTTAGTATAGTATTGTAGGGTTCAGATACTCAAAATAATTTGGTAATATCATAGGATGGACCCAGGAGGTAGTAGCGCTCACGCTAGTGGCAATGACGGAGTAGGGCTTTCTGGTGCAAGAGGTGGGGATTCAGATGCTTTGTTACGTAGTGTGGCTCAACAGGTCATGGCTGAGATTGTCTGAAGCTCCAGGGAGTAGGGAGGTCCATCTCCAACTCAGGGGTGCATGATAGAAAAATTTACGAAGATGAACCCACTAGCATTTTCAAAAGTGCCTGATCCTACAGTTGCGGAGAACTGGATGCAGGAGATAGAGAAGATTTTGACGGTGCTTCACTGCACCAATGAGAAGAGGGTACCGTATGCCATGTATAAGCTGACAGGGGAGGCTGAGAGATGATGGACGGCCACTAGATTACTGGAGGAGCAGAGATCAATTCCAGTGTCGATGACTTGGGCCCGATTCAGGGACATATTATTTGATAGATACTATCTTGCCTCGGCTAGAAAGGCTAGAGTACAGGAGTTTATGAGCTAGTCCCAAGGATCGATGACAGTCCAGCAGTACGCGGCGAAATTTATCAAGTTGTCGCATTTCTACCCTTATATTGTTTCGGATGAAGCTAAAAAGGCTGGGATGTTCGAGATGAATTTGAAGCGAGATATTTATAGACAGGTGGTAGTACTAAGGATACAGGACTTCTTAGAGCTGGTTGACAAGGCCATAATAGCAGAGAAGGGTTTGCCGAGAGAGACTGAGATACAGAGCCAGAGGAAGAGGGTCGCATCTTCGAGTTTTCACGAGGGTTCCAGTCGAGGCTCCTAGAGAGGAGGTAGATCTAGTGGGGGTTAGAGGCAGACGGTAGAGCACATTGGATTCCAGGGTGGACAATCTTATCCCACCCACCCCAAATGTGGACGGAGACATCCAAGTGAGTGCTGGCTAGGGGAGAATGTCTGCTACCATTGTGGGAGAGGCCATATGGCCCAAACATTTTAGGGACCACCAATTTATGCACCAACTCCCAGACTGAACTGGGGTGGTCATCAGGCGCCCCGTGGAGTCCAGCAGAGGAATACGGTACTGACAAGGGTCTATGCATTGACGCCGGGAGATGCCAAGGCTGCTGGAGATGTTGTCACAGGTACACTTGCTGTATTATCATATAAAGTTTTTGTTTTATTTGAAACAAGTGCCACCCATTCCTTTATATCAGGGAGGTATGTTAAAGTATTAGGGTAGAGGCACAACTATTGGATGTAGAACTGTCTGTGGTCACGCCAACAAGATCTATGGTGAGGTGTAGGAAGGTACTTCAGAACTTTCCAGTAAGCATTCAGGAGAAAGTACTACCAGCTGATCTTGTGATATTAGACATGCAGGGGTTTGATGTAATACTGGGCATGGACTGGCTTGGAGTTAATAATGCCATTATTAATTTTTATCAGAAAGAAGTAATTTTTAGACCCCCTGGTGAGCAAGAATACAAATTTGTTGGTTCACGTGTGCATGCCTCGCCACAATTAGTGTCAATCGTGTAGGTGAGCAAACTGCTCCTAGAAGGATGTCAGGGATTTATGGCATTTATAAAGGAGGTGTCAAAAAATGAATTGAAACTTGACAATACACTAGTGTAAGGGAATTTTTAGTTGTTTTTCCAGAAGAGCTACCTGGGTTGCCTCTTGGTCGCAAGGTAGATTTTGCAATAAATTTACCTTCAGGGACAACGCCAATCTCTAAGGATCCTTACCGTATGACTCTAGCTGAATTAGGAGAATTAAAGGACAAGTTGCAGGATCTATTAAATAAAGAATTTATCAAACCCAACATATCGCCATGGGGAGCACCAGTATTATTCATAAAGAAGAAAGACGGGCTTATGAGGATGTGCATAGATTATAAAGAAAAAAAATAAGGTAACCATTAAGAATAGATATCCTCTACCCCGTATAAATGATTTATTTGATCAGCTTTAGGATACACGGGTCTATTCCAAGATCGACCTCGGATTAGGTTATCACTAGGTGAAAGTCAAGCCAAAATACATATCAAAGACATCATTTTGAACCAGATACGGGCACTATGAGTTTTTGGTGACGTCGTTCAGGTTGACTAATGCACTAGTAGTATTTATGGATCTAATGAATCGGGGGTTTCATCAATATCTAGACCAGTTCGTTGTGGTTTTCATTGATGATATACTGGTCTACTCGAAGAGTTTTGAGGAGCATGAGGCACACTTACGGCTGGTACTTTAGACGCTCAGGGAAAAGAAATTGTATACCAAGTTTAGTAAATGTGAATTCTGATTAAAGAAAATGGCGTTTTTTGGGCATGTTATATCAAGGGATGGAATTTCAGTGGATCCCAATAAGATAAAGGTAGTGGTAAATTGGGAAAGGCCGAGGAATGTTCAGGAGATTATGAGTTTCTTGAGACTGGTGGGATATTACCATCGGTTTGTAGAGGTTTTCTCAAGACTATCAGGGCCTTTGATGCAATTGACCAGGAAGAATGCCAAATTTGCATGGGATGATGAATGCGAGCAGAGCTTCCAGGAATTAAAATAGCGGCTTGTCACTGCACCAATACTGATGATTCCATCTGGAGGTGATGGCTATGTAATTTACAGTGACGCGCCTTTGAAAGGACTTGGCTGTGTGTTAATGTAGCATGGTAGGGTTGTAGCTTATGCCTCTCGACAGCTGAAAGAGTATGAAAAGAACTACCCTACCCATGATCTGGAATTGGCTGCAGTGGTACACACACTAAATATTTGAAGGCATTACTTATCGGTGAGAGATACGAAATATTCTCTGATCATAAAATTTTAAAGTATTTCTTCACGCAAAAAGAGTTGAATATGCGGTAAAGAGATGGTTAGGGCTCATCAAAGATTATGATTGCACTATCAGCTACCACCCAGGTAAAGCAAATGTGGTGGCCAATGCACTGAGCCGTAAATTAGAGGGTACAACACAGTAAGTAGCAGTAATTTAGCACCCAATTTAGATGGACTTGGAAAGGCTCGACATGGAGTTAGTGGAGGATAGTCACCAAGCATTTATAGTTAGCCTGGTTGTGCAGCCTACGTTATATGAAAAGACTGAAGTCGCTCACGGAGATGACCCAGAATTAGTAGAGGAAATAGCCAGAGTATAGGATGGTCAGGGAGAAGAGTTTAGCATTTTTTATGACGAAGCACTTAGATTTCGCACCAGATTGTGTGCTTGCAAATGATGATATTAGGAGAACGATTTTAAAGGAGGCTCACAGATCTCTATACACGATTCATTCTGGCAGTTTTAAAATGTATAGGGATCTATAAGAGTATTTCTGGTGGAGTGGCATGAAGAGTGAGATTGTCAAATTTGTGCAGCAGTGCTTGACGTGCCAGCAGGTTAAGGCTAATCACTAGAGGCTGGCAAGGCAGTTACAGCCACTATACATTCCTGAGTGGAAGTGGGACAACATATCCATGGATTTCGTCAGTAGGCTATTGCCGGCACCACGTGGTTAGAATGCTATCTGGGTAGTTGTTTATCAGCTGATGAAAATAGCTCACTTTCTACCTATTAAAGTTAGCTACCCTATGAACAGATTGACGGAGATCTACATTTAGGAGATTGTTTGACCCCATGGAGTGCCAGTATCTATAATCTCGGACAGTGACCCACGCTTTACATCACGATTTTGGTAAAGCTTGCACGAGGCCTTGGGGTCTCAATTAGCATCTAGCTCCACTTTCCCTCCTCAGATAGATGGACAGACAGAAAGAACAATCCAGGTACTTGAGGATATGCTGCGAGTGTGTGTATTGGATTTCAGGGGTAGTTGGACCCAGTATTTGCCGCTGGTTGAATTTGCCTATAATAACAGTTATCAGGTCAGTATCGGCATGGCACCTTACGAGGCGCTTTATGGTAGGAGGTGTTGTTCTCCTTTATGCTGGGATAAGTTAGGTGAAAGGCGAGTTTTGGGGCCAGAAATAGTGCAACAGGCATACGATAAAGTCTGACTTAATCAAGATAGAATTAGTGTAGCTTAGAGTCGTCAAAAAAACTACACAGATACTCACCATCGGGAATTGGAATTTAAAGTGGGTGACCATGTTTTTTTGAAAATAACACCATTGAAAGGAGTCATGAGATTTGGGAAGAAGGATAAGTTGAGCCCTAGGTTTATTGGCCCATTTAAGATACTTAAGAAGATTGGGTCAGTTGAGTATCGGCTAACTCTACCACCAGCTTTGTTTAGAATACATGACGTATTTCATGTTTCTATGTTAAGGAAATACGTCTCAAATCCTTCCCATGTCATTGGTTATGTAGAACTGGAATTCAGTGATGCTCTAGCTTATGAGGAAACTCCAGTACAGATTTTAGACAAGAAGGAATACGAATTGCACAGTAAGAAAATACCATTAGTAAAAGTCCTATGGAGGAATCACGCGGTGGAAGAAGCTTCTTGGGAGCTTGAGGAGGAAATCAGACGGAAATACCCACACCTGTTTAGTGGGGTACAATAGTGATTTGTAAAGTTCAAATAATGACAATTTTATTTTGTTTAGTACAGAGTAATGAATGTGTAATTGTAATTTAGAATATAGGATAGGTAGTGTTTTGGTTTTGGGAGAATTTTCTTTTATAAGTATATTTGTAATCTCCTAGGACCATGAATGTAACCACGGTATTCCTCCACCATAAGTGAGGGTTAGTAATAAAATAAGTAGCCTGTTTTATGCTAAAATGGTGTTCAATATAGATAGTAAATTTCGAGGACGAGATTTTTATAAGGAGGAGAGAATGTAGAGACATGTACAATTATGGTAATTAAATAAAAAAAATAAAAGGGAGGAATAGGAAAATTTTAAAAAGGAACTTACAGGGTTTCATCGACGAACGCAGGGCGCTTGTCGATGAGCATCCTTCTTGGGTTCGTCAACAGGGACATTCATCTCGTCGATGAGAAGTTATGTACCGAGTGAGCCATTTTTAGGGCTTGAATCTCGTCAATGAGGAGTCGGCGTTCGTTGACGAGATTACCACTTGGACTTGTCGACAAGGAGACGTGGCTCGTCGACAAGGCCACGTGGACAATACTCTATATATAGCCCTAAAACAGATTTTTAAAGAGAAAAAAAATCATTTTTACAGTTTCTCTCTCTCTCTAACTTGGTTCTTTTGGCTTCTCTCTACAAATTTGGCTTCGTGTCTCCACGGTTTGACGATCAAAAGCTACCACTGCGATCCTGGGGAGATTCTCTACAACATAGCCGGAGCAAAATGTTGATTTGAGAAGTTTGGGAACCATCCCAAAACTAGGGTAAGTGAATTATTTGAGTATTTCCAGTATTGCCAAGTTCATTTGAGCCTAGATTTTGTATTATATGAGAATATGTTGGGGTTTTATGAAGTAAAATCAGGGTATTATATTTTCAGGAATAGGGTGTTTTGGGAGCCTACAAGAGTAGGTTGAGGACCCTAGTTGTAGAGACCCGTTGAATTATGGTAATTAAATAATAAAAGAAAGGAAGAAGTAAAGGAAAATTCTAAGAAGGTCAGTAGGGTCTCGTCGCGTGTTAATGAGGAGTAAGGGTTCATCGACGAATCTCCTCTTGGACTTGTCGACGAGGTGACGTGGCTCGTCCACAAGGCCACGTGTCAAGACACCTATAAATATGCAGAAAACGGGTTTTCAGCGAAGGAAATTCTCTCTCTCTCTCTCATTTTCTCTCTCTAAAATGGGGTTCTCTCACTTCTCTCTAAGTTTTCGGTTCCTTCTCTCCCCGGTTCAATGATCAGAAGCTACCACAGTGATCCTGAGGAGATTCTCTACAACATAGCCGGAGTGAAATGTCGATTTGAGAAATTTTGGAACCATCCCAAAATTAGGGTGAGTGGATTTTTGAGCATTTTAGTATTACCCAATTCATTTGAGGTCAGATTTAGTATTATATGCAAATATGCTGGAATTTTGTGAAATAAAATTTGAGTATTATATTTTCAGGAATATAGTGTTTTGGGACCCTGCATATATGTGTTGGGGACCTTAATGAGTATTTTTAAGAGCCTAGGTAATTTATAATTCAGAAATTTACGAGTATGTAGGCTCAGGAAAAATATAGTTGATTTATTAAAAAATATGCATATGTGTATTATTTTAGGATTTTGGGGATAGTACGCCATGAGCGTCAGGATTAAGTTGGAGGCGAGTCTCCCAGCTAGTTTGGTAAGGGAAATATGCTATGCTGGTAGATTCAAAAATATTATTAGTAAATTATAGTATTTTTTTTATTAAGGTACATGATATAAGTTATACAATTTTACAGATTTCAGAACATGAGTTTTATTATTTGTGTGGCCAAAGTAGATATTTTCTTAATATAGAATTTATATAGTTTTACAGCATATCATGATTTACAGTGTATATATATATATATATATATATATATATATATATATATATACAAATATATTTACCAAACATATATTTTACAAATACTTTACATATAAGTATTTTACAGTAATTACAGAATTTCATGCTTTCCAAAACCATAACATTCATACAATACAGATTATTTAGTTAGATATAATAGTAAGATATTACTGAAAAATATTAGTATTTCCAGATCAGATTTATAGTGTTATGGTTATTTTGGACTTATGATGAAAACAGTAGGATATTTATAGAAATAGTATATACAGTATCAGACCCTGATGAATCAGTTATGTTCAGTTAGCAGAGCATGGTACCGTTGCTATTTTCAGATCAGAGCGCAATCACATATGTCAGATAGTATGTGGATTCCGTCAACCGTACCTATGGAGAGTTTGCAGTCTCCCCAGTACTTTGAGTTGAGGAGGTCAATTTGACAAGGTAGTTACCAGTTTCGTGCCTAGGAAAGGACGCTGTTTGGCCAGACTAAGGATTGGTAGAGTACAATTGACTTACCTGGTAGGCCAAACAAGATTAAGTCCCGCCTATGGCCCGCACAAACCTGTCATAAGGGGTTAAATCATAACGTACAATTTTTCAGGATAAAATCTTAGCTATGTATATGTATACAAATTTACAAAATATCAGCAATATAATATGATACTAGAAATATGAAAGTAGAAAATTCAGATAATACAATTATACTTTAAACTATGATAAATGCAAGTTATACCATATATTGATTACCAGCTTTTACAGTTTCAGATATTGTCATTATAATATTTATGAAACTCAGTCGCCACACACTAGTAATAACATATTTCCTCTTACTGAGCATTGTCTCATCCCATCGATTTAATATTTTCCAGGTGAACCAGCTAAGCGGGCAAATCAAGCTCACAGATAGAGAGATCATTTATTTTGCCCTGTTTATAAGGTAAGTGTGTTTAGGGGATTACATTTTTTAGTAGATGATACTAGGGTGATGTGTAATTATATATACATATATGTGGTTTGGAAACACTGAATTCTGGTATTGTAAATATGGATGTATGACTTTATGTGCATAAGTGTGTTGGTTTTTGTACAGGGATACCTCAATGTCATCTAGGCCCTGAGATGTTATAGCAGGTAATACAGGGGTATCAAAATAATTTTATGTTTTATATACAGGAAAAAAATAGTGTAATTTTTGGGTCGTTATAGTTTGGTATCAGAGCCTAGGTTGCTAGGTTCTGTAGACTCTAGATTACAATAGAAAACCATACCAAAATATAAGAATAGAGTTTGGAGAAAGATAGAACAGAGTATCAGTGAATTACTGTTGGGGAATTAGGATGAGAATTTAGGGTCCTGTTCTGCAGTTTGGAGGTATAGTTTTGGGGTGGTTTCTGTGATTTTCTTGGGGTGACGATTCCAGGAAAACCATAGTAAACTATTGACGATTTCTATTTCCATATGGTAGGATCAGACCTTAAATTAATGATAAGAGGTAAGGGGTATTTTAGTTAGTATAGTATTGTAAGGTTCGAATTCTTAGAATAATTTGGTAATATTGCAGGATAGACCTAGGTGGTAGTAGCGCTCACACTAGTGGCGACAACAGAGCAAGGTCTTCTAGTGGAGGAGGTGGGGATTCAAATGTTGTGTTACGCAGTGTGGCTCAGCAGGTTATGACTGAAATAGCTCAGAGCTCCAGGGAGCAGGGAAGTCCATCTACAGCTTAGGGATGCACGATAGAAAAATTTACAAAGATGAACCCACCAGCATTTTCAGGAGCAACTGATCCTGCAGTTGCGGAGAACTAGATGCAGGAGATAGAGAAGATTTTGACGGTGCATCACTGCACTAATGAGCAGAGGGTAATCTATGCCACGTATAAGTTGACAGGGGAGGTCGAGAGATAGTGGATGGTCACTAGATTACTGGAGGAGTGGAGATCAATTCCAATGCATATGACTTGGGTCTGATTCAGGGACATATTCTTTGACATATACTATCATACCTTAGTCAGAGAGGCTAGAGTATAGGAGTCTCTGAGCTTGTCCTAGGGATCGATGATAGTCCAGTAGTAAAAGGAAAAATTTATCGAGTTGTCGTGTTTTTGTCCTTACATTATTCCAGATGAAGCTAAGAAGGTCAGGATGTTCGAGAGGAATCTGAAGCAGGATATTTATAGACAAGTGGCAATACTGAGGATACAGGATTTTTCAGAACTGGTTGATAGGGCCATAATAGCAGAGGAGGGTTTGCCGAGAGAGATTAAGATACAGAGCCAGAAGATGAGGGCCGCACCTTCGAGTTTTCAGGCGGGTCCTATCCGAGGCCCTTGGAGAGGAGGTAGATCAGATGGGGGTGAAAGACAAATGGTAGAGCATAGTGGATTTTAGGGAGGATAATATTATCCCACTTGCCCCAGATGTGTACGGAGACATCCAGATGAGTGCCGACTAGGGGAGAATGTCTGCTACCATTGTGGGAGGCCTAGCCATATGGCTTGATCATGTTAGAGACCACCGATTTATGTACCAACTCCCAGACCGAACTGGGGTGGTCATCAGGCGGCCCATGTAGGCCAGCAGAGGAACATGACACCAGTGAGGGTCTATGCATTGATGTCAAGAGATGCCGAGACTGCTGGAGACGTTGTCATAGGTACGCTTGTTGTATTATCATATAAAGTTATTGTTTTGTTTGATATAGGTGCCACCCATTCCTTTATATCAGCAGGATATGTTAAAGTAATGGGGGTAGAGGCATAGTTATTAGAAGTTGAGCTGTTTGTAGGCACGCCGACTAGATCTATGGTAAGGTGTAGGAAAGTGCTTCAGAACTTTCTAGTAAGCATTCAGGGGAAAGTACTACGAGCTGATCTTGTGGTACTAGATATGCGGGGGTTTGATGTAATACTAGGTATGGATTGGCTAGAAGCTAATCATGCCAACATAGATTGCCATAAAAAAGAAGTGATTTTCAGACCCTCGGGTGAGTAAGAATACAGATTTGTGGGTTCGCATGTGCATGCCTTGCCACAGCTAGTATCAACTATTTAGGTGAGAAGACTGCTACAGGGTGGTTGCCAAGGGTATGTTGCCTACATAAAGGAATTGCCAAAAGAAGAATTAAAACAAGTTGATATTTCAGTAGTTAGAGAATTTCAAGATGTTTTCCCAGAAGAATTGTCTGGCTTACCTCCTAACCAAGAGATTGGATTTATCGTGGATCCACTACCTAGGTCGGCACTAATATCTAAACCACCATACCGTATGGCTCCAGTCGAATTAAAGGAATTGAAAGATCAGTTACAGGAGTTGCTGGATAAAGGATTTATCAGGCCTAGTGTGTCGCCTTGGGGAGCACCAATTCTATTTGTTAAGAAGAAAATGGGACCATGAGATTGTGCATAGATTATAGGGAGATAAACAAATTGACAATCAAGAATAGATATCCTCTTCCCAGGATTGATGAATTATTTGATCAACTCCTGGGGACCCAGGTCTACTCTAAAATTGACCTGTGATTGGGTTATCATCAGGTGAAAGTTAGAGCAGAGGATATTTCGAAAACAACATTTCGAACCAGATATGGACATTATAAATTTTTGGTGATGTCGTTTGGGTTGACTAATGCACCAGCAAAATTTATGGATTTAATGAATCGGGTGTTCCATCGATACTTGGACCAGTTTGTTGTGATTTTTATTGATGATATACTAGTCTACTCGAGAAATTTTGAAGAGCACGAGCATCATCTAAGGTTGGTGTTGCAGACATTGAGAGAAAGAAAGTTGTATGCAAAATTCAAGAAATGTGAATTTTGGTTAAGGCAGGTTACTTTCCTCAGGTATGTGATCTCCGAGGATGGTATATTGGTTGACCCAAGTAAGATAAATACAGTGGTGAATTGGGTAAGGCCAAGAAATGTTTAGGAGGTTAGGAGTTTTCTGGGTTTGGCAGGCTACTACCGACGCTTTGTAGAAGGTTTCTCTAGATTATCAGGTCCACTAACATGACTTATGAGAAAAAATGTGAAGTTTGATTGGACCGATGATTGTGAGCGGAGCTTCTAGGAGTTAAAGCAACGGTTAGTTTCAGCACCAATACTTGCTATTCCATCACCGGTACTAGCTATTCCATTAGGGGAGGATGGATTTGTGATATACAGTGATGCATTTTTAAAGGTTCTTGGATGTGTGTTAATTCAGCATGGAAAAGTCATTGCCTACGTATCTAAATAACTTAAAGAATATGATAAGAACTATCATGTGCATGATTTGGAACTAGCTGCAGTGGTGTACGCTCTCAAGATTTGGAGGCATTATCTATATGGAGGGAAATGTGAAATCTTCACAACCCACAAAAGCTTAAAGTATTTCTTTACCCAAAAAGAGTTGAATATGAGGCAAAGAAGGTGGCTGGAACTCATTAAAGATTATGACTGCACTATTAGTTACCACTTAGGGAAAGCGAATGTGGTAGCAGATTCCCTTAGCAGGAAATTAATGGGACCAGCACTGGCAACTATGGAGGTTTAGCATCCGATGCTAATGGATCAGGAGAGACCTGGTGTAGAGTTGGTAGAGAATAATCCTCAGACATTTATTGCTAGCCTGGTTGTGCAGCCTACGCTATATGAAAATATTAAAGCTGCTCAGGGAAGTGACACAAAATTAGCAGAGGTAATAGTCAGCGCACAGGAAGGTTAGAGAGAGGATTTCAGCACATCAGATGACGGAGCCTTATGGTTCTGTACCCGACTATGTGTTCCTGCAAATGCCGAGATCAAGAGAACTATGTTAGAGGAGGCTCATAGATCCTTATACACCATACATCCAAGTAGTACTAAAATATACCGGGATCTACGGGAATCCTTTTGGTGGAGAGGCATGAAGAAGGATATTGCTGAATTTGTAAAGCAGTGTTTGACATGTCAGCAAATAAAGGCTAAGCACCAGAGACCCATAGGGCAGTTGCAGCCACTATTCATTCCAAAGTGGAAAAGGGATCACGTCTCTATGGATTTTTTTACTGGGCTACCATCAATGCGACAAGGGTTGAATGCTATTTGGGTGATCGTTGACTGTTTGACAAAGACCGCTCACTTCATCCCTATTAAAGTCAGTTATTCCATGGACAGACTAGTAGAAATATATGTTCAGGAAATAATTCGCACCTATGGCATGCCAGTATCCATAGTCTCAGATTGAGATCCTTGGTTTACTTCGCGATTTTGGAAAAGCCTTCAGGAGGCTATGGGAACACAGTTAGCATTCAACACTATTTTTCACCCTTAGATGGATGGTCAGATTGAGAGGATGATCTAGATATTAGAGGATATGTTTCGTGCATGCGTGTTGGATTTTGGGGGTAGCTGAACCTAGTTTATGTCGTTGGTTGAATTTGCTTACAAAAACAGCTATCAAACCAGCATTGGCATGGCACCTTACGAGGCGCTTTATGGTAGGAGGTATCATTCTCCTCTTTTCTAGGATGAAGTAGACGAGAGGTGAGTTTTGGGTCCGAAGATGGTGCAGCAGGCGTATAATATATATATATATATATATGTTAACAAAAGTTAACAAAAGTAACCTGAAGCTTCAGGAATTACATTCCTGAATTTTAGAGCAGAGCCGTCCCCCAGGCACCAACTCCCACACTCGCTCTTCTTTGTCCCTCCTCCTCTCATTCCTTAAATTCTTATTGAATATTTGGCTGATCGGAAAATGAAAAGTACCATTGGGTTCCTATCTCTACTGCCGACATTCCTACCGAAGCTGATTTTTCATTGGAGAGACGTAGGTATATCTCCTAGGCTAAGGTAAATCCTCACTTTTACCTTAATTTTTCTTAAATCTTAAACCCAATTGACGAATAGAAACTGCCAGAAGATTCTTGAGGAGATTCTCTACAATCTAGTTAGAGCGGGTTTTCGAGTTGGAGCTCCGGGGCACCAACCCTAAATCAGGGTAAGTTTAATAATTTAGGCTTTTATAGGCTACTTAGGGTATTTAGAACCTAGGGGATTTTAGGGAAAATTACTCTAGGGATTGTGATGAATAATATGGTAAAATTTGAATTTTAAGGGTTTTGAACGTCGTGGGGCGTAGGTCGGGGTTTTATCGGATTTTCATATGTGAGGTGAATGAACCCCACTAGGTGAGGGCAATTGGACCAGCAGTTGGAGCTGCATATACCTGCGGAGTATGTTAGCGGAGAGTACAGACGACTATTGTCTGGGTGGATCCCCCAAGACAATAGACCAACCTTCGGGCCGCACAACCCATACCATGGGGGAAGTAAATGACGTGTTTGTCACATGGAGTGTCTTATATGCATATCTGTTAATTTATGTGAATACGAATAATTAATAAGATAACTTCGAGGGCTTACTGAGAAAGGTGAGTGTCATAGTAGCAGTAATGGTATTAGAGCATAGGGAAGCTACTTGTATGGGTGGGTAATCTTCCCTATCCTTGGCTAATTGTGTGTGTGTGTGTGTGTGTGTGTGTGTGTGTGTGTAAAATAAGAATGATTTTATAAATGTATTTATCTACTTAGTGAACTGGTCATTTTCTGTACACTATATGCATGTTGGCCACACACTGACATTAACTCAGTATTTCCCTTACTAAGTTGTGCCTCACCCCTACTTTACAAACTATCTTTTTAAGAAATCCTAGGGATCGGGTCTAGCATGGTAGAAGAGCTGGGCTAGTGGTTTAAATTTATGTGGGTGGTATGTATGGACATAGATTTTATTTTTGTATATTTTTACGGGATGTAATTATGTGAAAATGGAGATATTTGTGTATAAAGATAGTTAAAACTCTAATAATATAATTTGAGGATTTTGTATTTTATTTCTACTGCGTATATGTGTCTCATATACGAGGAATAAGGTATCAGGTACACAGATGTCACTAAAGTAGCACCATGGGCCCATGTGGCGGGTCGGGGCATTACAAGTGGTATCAGAGCCTAGGTTCGCTAGGTTCTGCAGACTCTAATGGTAGGTTCTGCAGACTCTAATGGTTGATAATTACCAGAGTATAGGTTGAGATAGATTAAGGGTAGGAATGGGTATGTTAGGTCAGGTTTTGGTCTGGAAGCTTGGAGGCAGAGATCCTTGATGGTTTTCTATGCTTTTCCTGGAATGACGATTTCAGGAAAATCATGGTAAATCCATCGATGATTTCGTTTCTAGGTCGAGAGACTGGAGCTCTGAAATTTAGGTTGGGACGTTAGGGCGGTCAAGTACGTGTGTGGAGTCAGTGTTACATTGGAGACTGATGTGTTTTGTCGGTTTTGTGACAGAACTAGGGGAATGAATCTTTAAACTGAGAATTCATATGTATTAGTAGTTTCTTCATTTCATACTTGCTTCAATTATGATAAATGAGGAGTTTTTAAGTCAGTTTCTATCCTATCTTTGGGATGGATTCTAGGGGAAATAACATCGTAGCTGGAGGGGATAATCACGTGAATACTTCTAGTGAGGATGATGTCGATGCTTTGGCAGTGCTGCGAAGTATAGCGCGGCAGGTTAGGAAGGAGAATCGGAGGGACTCTAGAGAGAAGGATCAGCCACCGGTTGGTCGGAGTCGCACTTTTCAATAGTTTACCTAGATGAATATATCAGTTTTTTTAGGAGGAGCAAACCCAGTCGCAACTGAAGATTGGGTTTAGGAAATAAAGAAACTGCTAGGTGTGCTGGAGTGCATAGAGGAGTAGAATGTGCGGTTTGCCACCTTTAAATTGGTAGGGGAAGTAAAGAGGTGGTGGAGATTGGCGAAGATGGTTGAGGAACAGCGTCCAGGGTATACACCTATCACCTGGAGCCATTTCAAGGAGATCTTCTTTGACAGATACTTCCCTACTGCCACCCGAGAGGCGAAGGCTCAGGAGTTCCTGCATCTGACCCAAGGACCCATGACTATACAGCAGTATGCAGCCAGGTTCATGGAGTTATCCTGTTTCACTCCTCATATGGTCCCAAATGAGCCGAGGAAAGCTCGGATGTTCAAGAGAGGTTTAAGGCAGGGAATACGTGCACAGGTGATGGCGTTGTTGACTCAGAATTTCTCTGAATTGGTGGAAAGGGCCATGGCAGTTAAGGCCAGTATTCAGGAGGAGGAGGAGAGGGCTACAAACAGGAAGAAGAGGCCCTTGCCTAAGGGGTTTCAAACCAGCACTAGTCAAGGCTCATGGAGGTGGCCTAGTAATTTCTCGGGTCAATGATAGGATATGGGATCTCAAGCCCATCAAGGGAGTTCACAGCATCATATCTGTTCCAGATGCCATCAGAGGCATTAGGGCGAGTGCATGGGAGGACCAGTTGTATGCTATCGGTGCAGCGGGGCTAGACATATGGCGCGGGACTGCTGCGCAACATTAAACTATCTACCTCCACAACATCAATAACGAGGAGGTAATCAGGAACCCTGAGGGGGTCACCAGAATGGGAGTTGAGGTTAGAGGATATCTCAATAGTGAGGGATTTTCCTGATATATTCCCCGAGGTTTTGCCGGGACCACCTCTTGGTCATGAGGTAGAGGTTACTATGGATCTAGTTCTAGGAACAGCTCTGATTTCTAAAGCATCGAACAGAATGACACCGGCAGAATTAAAAGAGTTAAAAGAACAATTACAAGAATTATTAAATAAGGGTTTATTAGGCCCAACATGTAACCCTGATAAGTGCCGGTATTGTTTGTGAAAATGAAAGATGGGTTGATGAGAATGTGCATCGACTACATATTTTCATATTTCCATAAGTCGGCCAAAATAGTGGAGACAGTTTAATCCCAAAATTAAGATGCCCATAAGAATTTAAGATACTAAGTGGGCAACAATTGGACTCTTATGTTTTGTGGAAATTCTTTATTTCCTGGGGATTGATGTTATCACCATATCTGGAAACAAACATGAGAACAAGATGTTATGGGCATTACATTGCCAAGTATTTCGAAGGATCCTATGAACCAGATAACACCTAACGGAATCATCTTTAGTAACTTACCTAGAAGAAAAATCATAATGATACTCGGACCTTTAGTAAACTGCTATCCAGAAGGAAAACCATAGATGCTAGGACCTAGAGCTTTATCTTTTTGCTCTATCCTGTGCGAATCCTACTTGGCAATGGGACACTAATTTAACCGTTTGGGCATCAGCTCGGATGGGATTTAATTCATATACAGCTTAATGTGAAATCTTCTATGGTGATCTGTAGTTGATTGTAGGAACTTATTTGGTAGGAAAATGATACCTTACCTCGATTTAAAAGTGTAAATATGTACATTATTTTGGCATTGAAAAGGAATTGGGTGATTAGAATTACAGGGAATGTTTAGAAGCTCATATAATTTTCACTCAATCAAATCACAAGTTATGATGAGAGTTTGAAGTGCCTTTTATATATATGATCTGATAGGCTAATAATTATACATCATGGTCTGAGATGTCCCAGCAGGTATGATCCTTGATGAGTATGAGTCATCATTGCAAGTTCTCTGTTTAAGAATGAGGCTAACCATTGGTGATTATTTATTGATCATACACCTAGTTGATTGTTTCCAAAAGGAAATAGTACTCAGAGATCCAAATGGAGTGAGGATTTTCCTTCTAACTAACAAGCTTTCATATTTGACATCTTGAGTGGTTGTGAAAGGATAGAATTTGGGCACATGTCTGGGGTTTGTAGCAGTAATGAAAGAAACATATGAATTAATGAATCCCAAACTTCTTTACCCATAAGGTGATGAATTTTTAGATAGTCTTCCCAGATGATTTATCGGGGTTACCTCCAAAAGGAGATTGAATTTAATATTGAGTTGGTGCTAGGAACGGAGCTTATGTCAACGACTTCATAAAGAATGACGTTAATTGAACTAAGGCAACCTAGGGTGCAACTAGAAGATTTTCTCGACAAGGAATTTGTTTGACCTAGTGTATCATCATAGGTTGCACCTATGTTACTCGCTAAGAAACATAATCGGATCTCGAGGTTATGCATTAATCATTGGAAGTTGAATCATGTTACATTAAGAATTGGTATCGACTTCCAGGGATTGGTGGATTATTTGATTAATTAGTAAAATCCCAAAATTTTTGAAGATTGATTTGCAATTAAATTATCACTAATTAAGAATTGGGAATTACACATCCCAAAGACATAATTGAGTACACAGTAAGATCGCTATAAGTTTTTGGTGTTACCAATTGGGGTTACCAATGCACCTTACATTTGTGGTTAATTTTACAAACATTATGAGAGTATTAGTTATATACTAAACAGGAAATGTGGGTCCTGGACAACTAATATGAAATTTTTGAGTCATGTCATAATCAAAGAATGATTATCTATTGATTTTTCTAAGGTTATGTCGGTGTTAAATCTTTAAAAGATTGGAGATAAAAAAAAATGAAGTTATTGTATGTTGAATCTGAAGCAAGGTGTATTAGGACAAGATCTATAATACATTGATTTATGTTAGTTATCAGTTCTAATAGAATTGTTTAAAAGATTAACTCAAAACTTGTTAGGTTAATAATGGATCTTACATGGGGTTGTATTTAACAAATTTCGAGGATGAAATTCTTTTCAGAGGGGAGAATGTAACGTCCTAGTAAATTGTATGCAGGACATGTTAAAAAAAATTAAAAAAAAAACAAATTCAAAAATAATAATAATAATAAAATAAAAATTTTAATAAGTATAAAAATTAATTAATTAATATATATATATATATAATTATATATGTTAACAAAAGAAATGTGAAGCTTCAAAAGCTTCAGGAATTACATTCCTGAATTTCAGAGCAGAGCCGCCCCCCCCCCCCCCCAAGGCACCAACCCTCACACTCGCTCTCCTCCGTCCCTCCTCTCTCTCTCTCCTTAATCTCTTCTTCAATATTAGACCGATCGCAAAACGGAAAGTACCGTTGGGTTTCTATCTCCGCCCCCAACATTCCTATTGGAGCGGATTTGTCATGAGAACAACGTAAACGTATCTCCTGGGTTAAGATAAATTCTCTCTTTTACCTCAATTTTTTTTAAATCTTAAGACCAATTGACGAACGGAAACTGTAAGGAGATTTGTGGGGAGATTCTCTATAATCTAACCAAAGCGGGTTTTCGAGTTGGAGCTCCGGGGCACCAACCCTAAATTAGGGTAAGCTTAATAATTTATGCTTTTATAGGCTATTTAGAGTATTCATAACTTAGGGGGATTTTAAGGAAAATTACTCTGGGATTTGTGATTAATAATATGGTAAAATTTATATTTCAGGGTTTCAGGGGTTTTGAACGCCGTGGGGCGTAGGTCGGGGTTTTATTGGATTTTTTCAGGAATCAGGCAAGGGGATTAAATTAAGTCAGTAATTTTATAAAAATTGAATCAATTTAATTATTATGTTTAAATATATATACATTTATTTATTTATTTAAGAATTTAAAGGTTATTATGAAAACTAACGGTTCGAAATGGATTTTACAAACCTAGGATATATGGTACGGTATTTTTGAATAAATGAACGGTGGAAAACTTGTTTATTTATATGGTTATGTTAAAATGTGAAAATCGTGTGGCAGATGATTTAATTGGTATGGATTATTGTATATCTGAATTTTGGATTTTGAAATACTTAATTGTTTGTGAAATACTGAAATTGTTTACGAAATACTAGAAATGCTTGTGAATAATGCGGGGATTTGATATGACAGCCAAGGGCCATGGTTTTGTTTAAATGGTTGGGTTAGCTTTACCGTGATCCCAAGAGGAGAGGTGAATTAGTATTTTTAAATTTCTATCTCCTAGGTGTTCCTCCTAACAGCAGTATGTTCACAACTCTATAGTCAATCTAGTGCAACTAATATCAGAAGTTAATTAAAGCAGTAATGAACAGCGTAACACACAGATATGTTATCGAGGTTCGGCCAACTACCTACGTGTCACGCCCTAAACCCTGAAATGGGACCCAGGGGTGAATTAAGTAACCTAACCTGCCTCTGTATCAATATAAAACATACATGATACCATATACAAGAGGGTCCGACCCCGTGGGGTAACGGATGCCCTATATACATACATACAATACATGTCCATACTCATCAATATACGCAGCGGAATACGGTCTTTCTTTACATCAAACTGTATCATACCAGAGTCTATACCATATAGGGTTAAACATACCCACAAGATACTATACATACCATAGGTGTCTACAAAATGCATCAAGACAACCAGGTTACAAAATTTGTACTTATCAGGTACTAACAGTAGCTAAACACACCCCGCTTCCGGATGCTAGGATTCTAGTTTCAGCTACCCGAAGGACCTGAAAAACATTTGTATATATTCGGGGTGAGACACCTCTCAGTAAGGGAGAAAACAGGTTATATCAGTGTGTGGCATACCAGTGTCATTTTCATACTTCATAACACATACGTACGATACAGTTTGAAACACATACATACATTTCCATACAATTCCATACAGTTCCAGTATTTCCACAAAATCCATTCCAGTTCATACGATACTCAAATATATACATACATACATATGGTCAGTGTCGTCACATTACTCACAACTGCACAAGTCACCTAGTCTCACAGCGGTTATGTTCCAACACATTAAACTACAAAGGTTTCCGACTCAGGCCCAATAGTTAATCCACTGCTACACATGCAACTACACAAGGTCACCTGGTCTAACCCCGATTACGTTACCATGTGCAAACTACGCTGCGTCAACCTAGGCCCACTGTGGTCCGTTGCTACATTCGGTGACCAGCCGAATCATACTGGTGATATTTCGCACCCCGGATATAGAGCCGGCCACTCTTGCCCATGGTAGTTAGCCGTTATAGGGCACAGCGTACGGTAGTTAGCCGCCCCTCACCGTTTCGGCGTACGGTAGTTAGCCGCCCCTAGCCAATTTTCACAAAACTTGGAATCACTTTGGAACTCACGTCCCTATACATTTCAGCGTACGGTAATAAGCCGCCACATAGCTGTTTTTCACAAATACCTAGAATATTTACATACATACACACGTACCACACTTATTTAGTTTACGACAAATCATATCATTTACAATTTCAAATATACAATTTATGTAAATATGGATTACGGTCACCTCAATAATACAGTTTAAACAACATAAATGGTTTTCCAATCAAATAAGAGATGATACCCGAAATCCCCAATTTTCTCTATAGATTTCCCCAAATAAGTAGTCAAAACATACATACGATCGTAGCTTATAGGCTTACCGATCCTGATTTCGAAAATGAACTAATATAAACAGAATCCCCTTACCTCAACCCGAAACCGAACCACGAACTCTACGGCCCTCAAAACTACAAACCGAGACTCCGAAATCTACAAACCACAATACTAAACATGCTTATAATCCATACTACCACACATATACCGAATTAGAAATGAAAATCGAGCCTTACCTAGATTTTGGCCCGAAACCCAAAAATGCTCGAACCGAGATTCAGATCCACAAAAGTTGTAGAGAATCCCTCCACGATCCTCATGGTAACCTCAGATTTCCGATTCTATTAACGACCGGCTAGGAAATCTAGAGAGAGAGTTTAAAGAGAGAAAGTAGAGAGAGAGATGTAAGGAAACTTAATTAAGAAGAAACCAAATTTTCCTTTTATACCCCCTTTGACCCACCCAGTTTTCGTCGATGAAAAGTACCTTCATTGACTAAAAGTCAAGGATTTCGTCACGGATGTCGGTAGCCTCGTCGACGAAGTCTGATATTTAAACTTTTCCAGACCTCTCGGCTTTTCTTCGTCGACGAACCTCTGAATTTCGTCGACGAAAAGTCTACTGCCTTCGTCGACGAAATCTGCAGAAATTCCTTTTATATTTTTCGCGTTCTTACACTACGTCCCCACCTTGGCTAACCAGTACAAGAATTATCACAATAACTTGCTCACTTAAACGGGTGGAGCAACACCTATACAAACCAGGTCAAATTAACACAGGGCTGACCTCAACCTTTACACCAATCCTTACCGGGCTGGATTACCGCCCCCTCGGGCCACGCCTGGAATCTCTCAGATATACAATCAAAAGGTACAATATAGGGGGTGCTTTCACGTAAAGCAAATTTGTACCGCAAATGCGCATAATCACAAACACCACAGATGATTTAAAATGTAAGCTCAGTGTGGTCTAGATAGTTCAACTCTCAAATATGTTTTCTATCAGTGTAATACGTACGTGAGAGTGTCAACAATAATCTGTGTATATCAAAGTATTCAATCAAACGTGCTTACACAGAATATCAAGCAAGCCTCAAGAGTATTGATCAGCAGAATATCTCAATCACATGAATATGTATATGCTTGGACTTGCAAAATATATATGATCTTTGTTTTTAGAAAAAATATATAAGTGAATAAATATTGCAACAAAGATGTTTCACCTCAAAAACAAATATCTCCTCAAATGGTTTTCAAAATAAGGAGCAATAGATATTTGTAAATGGATTTAAAAATATTTTGCAACCAAAAGCAAATGCGAACTTCTCAAGATGTTGCAACGAATATGCAATCTTAGAAGATCTAGTAAAGTCTTCTTAGGATGAACTTATCAGTAAAGTCCCCTAAGAATCCTTTTGGGTTTGGCTCTTAACAAGATGAAACAATCTCACAGCAAAGAGAGAGGAAACCTTTCAATCTAAACACTCAAGAACACTTACAGATGATTAATAACTTTTGAAGGTAAGCTAGAGTGTATTTGGAAGAGTATGAGCAATGAGAAATATTTTACTTGAGAGATAATTTGATTTTCTATTTTTGCTAATCAATGTTTAATTCTCCCAAATGAAAGAGTATATATAGACATGCCAGGATTTTTGTCCGTTGGGGACCTATTAGGGATTGTTAGAAATGTTTAATGACTTTTAACCCATTTTAACCCTGTTTAAAAAGTTTAACTGTGGTAGAAAATTAGGTGCAACCCAAGAGGTCCGGTTGACCAGATCAGTTTCGGTCGACCAGGACTCATATGATTCGGTCGATTAGGGGGATTTTGAACTAAGGGCTCGGTCGACTAGGAGATGGTGATTTTTCAATTTTCAGAGGTTCGGTCGACCAGGCCATTTTGAACTGGCTGGTTCGGTCGACCAGACTGTTGGGATTTCTCCCGAGAACCCTCGGTTGACCAGGTAGTTAGAGTACAAACCTGGCTCGATCGACCAGATGGTCAAAATGTTGACTAGAAAGGGTTTCGGTTGACCGGGGCTTTTTGAGCTACCTAATTCGGTCGACCAGATGGTCAAACATTTGACCCCAGGGGGTTCGACTAGGGCCTTTTGAACTACCTGGTTCAGTCAACCAACGCCTTAGTCAACTGTTGACCCAGGCCTAGTTCGGTAGACCAAGGCGGAATGAACTGCCTAGTTCGGTCGACCGAAAGTGCACCAAGTGTGCATTTCGGTCCCATTTTGAGACATACAAACCCTATTAAGGTGCCTAACAAATATATGTGTAAATGTGTGAATCTTAGGGTCACTTGGGGTCCAATTTCAAGACACCGAAAAAGTTCAGTGTCGTCGACCGAAGGGAAAACCCTAAGGTCTTTCTTAGGTCACTTTTAGTTCGCATCTGGTTTGAGCTTACAAAATAAATCATACATGTGATGTGTGTGAGCTTATTACAAACCAAATGTCCTAATTACTATTACATACCAAATAGATATGAAATGCATTACAAAAGGAGATTTGGTCTTCAACTTCACTTTTTCTTCGTATTGTCAATGTATCTGCTAATGTAGACCTGCACAAGAACTAGATATTCATCAAATACAAGAGTATTTGTCATTATCAAAACCAGGCGTGACCTATGAGATCAATGATTACGCGTCAAAACTGCGTAATTGGACGCTTAACCCGGGCTTTACCGTTTATATTTTTAATTAAATGTCCAAAATTATCCAATATTTTAATAAAGTGCCAAAATCATCATTCTTGAAATTTATTGCACTATTTATGAAGTTTTGGTATTTTTTTTGTCGCAGGAAAATTCCCGAGAACCAAAACCGACACCTGTTCGTATTTTGTGTATAACTTTTCCGTCCAAGCTTCGATCGAGACGATTCAAATTTCTAAAGAAAGAGAAAAGGATCATCTACAACTTTCGTGTTTTGAGTTTTGTGAGATAAGGGTTCCAGAAGAGCAGAATTTGCAACGAACAGAGAATAAAAGAAAATGAAAAAAATATATAATAAATGGGTCATTGATGTGACCCGGCCATTGTCCATGCTGGATCCTAGGGCACTCCTCCTTTAAATCTCCTTCTTTTCCTCTCCTTGAGGAGGCAGCCCTGTGAGGGCTCTTCTGTAACGACCTGCTCCTTTTTCACATATATTTTTTTTTATATAAATAAATTATCATCACATCATACATTCCAACTCAGCAGGTCACAATCCATCTGGGCCCGTGGGCACCAGGGATATAACAAAACATATAGCAGAAGCCTACGCAGCAGAAAGTATAAAATCATATACATCTCATCATAATGTGCATAACACATACCAGAGTCACTACAATTTCTATCTCACAGTATATACATCTCAAAAATGAAATCTAGGGACAATCCCCACAAAACCTAACTGTCCCTACCAAAAACTTACCCTTCCAAAGAGGGCAAACAACTGATCTAGATTAGCGGGGCTTTTCCCGCTCTCCTATCAGGAGCTCCTGAAAAATGTATAAGATTTAGGGGTGAGACACCTCTCAGTAAGGGAAATAAACTAATACCAGTGTGTGGCAACATGAGTATTCTGTGTTCTACATATACCATACATAACATATTTAATACTGTTTATCAAATCTGGGAAAACATATGCATATCAAAACATGGCAGAACATACTGCCTTTTCATAAACATTTCTCATCTCATATCATAATAATAATAACATAAAAACAACCCTGGTAGGTTAGCTGGCTATTGTCATGTATTACCCCCACATGACTGGGTTGTGTGGCCCGAAGGCGGGACCTGACAATGGTTGGCCAACCACTGCCAAGTCAAATAGTAGTCTGTAGGTCCGATGGGTCTACCCAGACTGGTCCGTACACCAGGAGCGATAACAGCACACTTCTTGAAAATAACCACATCGACCATCCAATCTCACACCACTCCATACAGCGGCGTTAACACAGATATCATGATCACGAGGACCCTGGACACATAGCAACGATACCGTGCAAGTGCTAGCCTAGACCAAGCCAACCAGGTTCTGATATCATATACATATACTAAAACCATGATACATAAATATCTAATATCATTTATTTTCACATCAATCATATCATTTCACATATATACGTGTATCATGAAAATCATCGGCCCGTACGCCGGTATTACACATTTTAACATAGCACGGCCCGTACGCCGGCAAATCACATAGCACAGCCCGTACGCTGGCAAACCACATAACACGGCCCGTATGCCGGCAAATCACATAGCACAGCCCGTATGCTGGCAAATCACATAGCACGACCCATACGCCGGCAAATCTCATCCACATAGCACAGCCCATACGCCGGCAAATCACATATACATATAAAAATATCTCGGCCCGTACGCCGATTTTCCATCATAGAAATCCATATCGTCCCCATTCCCAAAAAAAACAATATTTCATAACATTTTTATACTCATGCCACACTAAACAAATTTTCTACATATTCAACATATCATCATTTAAACAGTATTTTCCAAATATAAATCATATATAAAAATATATTTATTTTTCCTGAAACCAGATGCTATATATATATACATACATTTTCTTAAAACAAAACAAGCTTAGTTTATCCCCTTACCTGATTCCTGAAAAGCTCCTAAGAAAATCTTCCACGTACCCACAAGGTTCTCAACTCAACACCCTGAAAATGAAAACTCGCAGAATTAAAGTTTAGTATTTTCATACGTACAACATTTTCTATAACTACCACTAAGTCAAATTCGACTTAAAAAGTCTTACCTCAACTTAGGGATGATTCCCAACGTTCCCAATCAACACCTTGGAACTGAAAATTTTCAGTATTAAAATTCAATATTTTTACGCATATATCACTTTCTTCAACTGCCAAAAATCCAAATATTGAATATAAAGCCTTACCTTGGATTTGGGGTGAAATCCAACTTCGTTTCCCTGACGATCCACTCCGGCAGACTTATAGAGAACTTCGCCAGGAGCGTCGTGGTGGCTTCGGTTTGTCGATCCGGCGTAAAACTAGCCCGGAATCGAAGAGAGAGAGAGTCGTAGGAGAGAGGGAGAAGAGAGAGAGAGAGAGAGAGAGAGAGAGAGAGAGAGAGAGAGAGAGAGAATGAACTCAAAGCTTCTTAAAGAAGCTTGTGTTATTATATATATATATATATATATATATATATAATAGTAAACATTTATTAAAGTGTAGCTTCTTGAAGAAGCTTTTATACTTTATATATATACACACACACACACACACATATATATATATATATGTATACATACTTTAATATTTATATATATATATATATATATTTGTTCCTTATCATACTATTCATTTTACTTGTTAATTTAATTAATTAATTTTATTTTATTATTTTATTATTATTATTATATTTTTTTTTCCCGGTTACTACATCTTCACCCTTCTCTTTCTTTGTTCTCTTCTCCTTCTTCTTCATCTTCTTCTTTATTCCTTCTTTCATTCTCTCTTGCTTCTCTCTTTTTCCTAACTTTCTCTGTTTCTCCGGCCATTCTCTTCTCCCCCTCTGTTCTTTCCCCTTTCCTTCTTCCTCTTCCTCTGTATCCCTCTGTTCCTCTTGTTTCCCAGCCACAACCGAAGCACAGCAGCATCCTTCTGGCCAGCCACACGAGGCCTCCTCCTCCTAGCAGCAGCCAACAGCAGTCCCTGCTGCCTGCAGCTCCATCTCCACCCCCGCCAGCAGCAACACCAGCAGATCTTCTCCTCCACCGCCAGCAACAACAGCAGCAACTACAACACTGTAGCAGTCACCAAAGCCACGGCCATTCTCCAGCAACCACACTCTGTTTTGCTCTCTCTCTCACTCTCATCTTTTCTTTTCTTTGCTATTTTTTTTAAGTTGCAATGAATGATGTGTTTGTTTTATTTGTTTAAGTTTATTTGAGACTTGGGATTTGAGTATTTGTTAAGGGACTTAATTTTTTTAGTGAAGTGTAATTTTTTGTTTACTCTTATTGTTCTTAATTAAAGTTAGTATTAGATCTAAGGCATTTAAATTAGTCCTGTTTTATTTATCTTTGCTTACTTTAGATTTTGATTTTGTTTCTTAAAAAAAAAATAAAAAAAAATAAAATACAAAAAGAAAAAAAAAGAAGTGTTTTGTTTTTAACGAATTTAGAATAGTCATCTTTTCAAGATTTAATTTTTATTTTTTGAAACTTGATTTAGTTTAGGTCGGTTTTTATTAAAGTCTGTGTTTTTATCGTGTCTTGTTTTCGTTTAATTCATTAATAATTTAGTTTTAATTCAAGGTTCTTCTTGTTAAAGGTTCGTTTTTTTTTTGTGTGTATTCATATCTAGTTAAGTTTCCTTTGCGTGTTTTAAATTTATATTCAAAGTTCCCTTCTTTAATTGACACGTGCTTTAATGATTCCTTAGGTAGATTAGAGTTTCCATTCTAGCGTGTTTTAATTCCTTATTTGTAGTTTCCATTTTTAATTAGTGTGTGTCCCAATGTTTCTTTAAGTAAATTAGGATTTCTATTCTTGTTTCTTTTATTTAGTACATGTTAGTTTTAGGGTTTTTAAATTACGTGTCATTTAATTCGGCAAACGTAAAATTGAACAACTTTTGAAAAACCCGAATCTGAACTGAGTTCAGTACCTTTTTAATTTCGATTGGAAGAACGTAAAATCTGAGATTAAACGCATTCCCTGAGGAGACGATCTAGCCCTTGAGCTTAATATTACACGACGTAACTCCTATACTTGGGATAGCTTTCGAGCTGTTCATTTTTCGAATGAGTCAATCAACAAGTTGTGAGCGAGATTTTATTTTGTGGCCAAGGGCCAGGTCTTTGGAATAACAGGAAATATATGTGATTTGATATTTCAAATGGTGATTTCTATTATCTAAATTACATGATATGCTTTAGGAACCCTGGGGACCAGTGTATTGTGAGCATGGTACTGTTGTCAGGGATTTGTTATGTGGTCGTTTGCCACCCACACCTGTGCTGAGACGTGTAGGGTGGCCTTGTCCGATTTGCCTACGTGAGGTGAATGTACCCCCCCTGGGTGAGAGCAATTAGACCAGAAGTTGAAGTTGCATATATCCGCGAAATATGTTAGCAAAGAGTACAAATGACTATTGTTTGGGTGGATCTCCCAGGACAATAATCCAGCATTCGAGTCGCACAACCCGTGCCATGGGGGAAGTAAATGGTGTGTTTGTCACAAGGAGTGTCTTATATGCATATCTATTAATTTATATGAATACGAATAATTAATAAGATAATTTCAAGGGCTTACTGAGAAATGTGAGTGCCCTAATAGCAATAATGGTATTAGAGTGGAGGAAAGTTACTTGTATGAGCGGGTAATCTTTCCTATCCTCAATTAATTGTGTGTGTGGGTGTAAAACAAGAATGATTTTAAAAATGTATTTATCTACTTAGTGAACTAGTTATTTTTTGTACAGTAAATGCATGTTGGCCACACACTGACATTAACTCAGTCTTTGCCTTACTGAGTTATGCCTCACCCCTACTTTACAAACTATTTTTTTAGGAAATCCTAGGGATCAGGTCTAGTAGGCTAGAAGAGTCGGACTAGTGGTTTAAATTTATGTGGGTGGTATGTGTAGTAACAGGGAAAAATAAAATTTTGAAAGAGTAATAATAATAAAATAATAAAATAAAATAAAATAATTAAAATTAACAAGTAAAATGAATAGTATGATAAGAAATATATATATATATATTGAAACATATATATATATATATGTATATATATATATAAATAAGTTATTATGATATATATGTAATATATATAAGTTAAAGGTATATATATATATATATATATATATATAAAGTTGTACAAGCTTCTCCAAGAAGCTTTGCTTCAATTAGTAAGTTATTATAATATTAATATATATATATATATATATATATATATAATTGTACAAGCCTCCCTAGGAAGCCCCAGTGTTCTCTCTCTTTCTCTCTTTGATTCCGGGCCATTTTTATGCCGGATCAACAAACCGAAGCCACCACAACGCTCCTGGCGAAGTTCTCTGCAAATCTGCCGGAGCGGATCGTTGGCGAAAGCAATTTGGAAATTATCCTTAAGTTGAGGTAAGGTTTTTTAAGCCACATTTGAAGTTGTGACAGTTGAGAAAAGTGTTATACGGGTTGAAATATTAAAGTTTAATACTGAGAGTTTTCGTTTCCAGGAGTGTTGATTGGGAGCGTTAGGAATCATCCCTAAGTTGAGGTAAGGCTTCTTAAGCCAAATTTGACTTTGTGGCTATTATAGAAAATGTTGTACGTACGAAAATACTGAAGTTTAATACTGAAAATTTTTGGTTTCTGGGTATTGGTCAGGAAATCTTACGGGGGTTAGACTAGATTGTTTTGGGGGCTTTCTCAATAGTCAGGTAAGGGGTTAAACTAAGCTAATTTTGTTTTGAGAAAATACTTGTATATATATATTTAGCATCTGATTTATGAAAAATAAATATATTTATTTATATATATATATATGTTATATTTGCAAAATATTGTGAAAATGATCGTATGATTGAATATGTGAAAATCCGTTTGTGGCATGAGTAAAAATGTTGTGAAATACTGTTTTCTAAGAATGTGGATGATATGAATTTTTATGATGGAAAATTGGTGTACGGGCCGAGATATTTATATGATTTGCCGGCGTACGGGCCATGCTATGTGACTGTGATTTGCTGGTGTATGGGCCGTGCTATGTGGATGTGATTTGCCAGCGTACGAGCTGTGCTATGATTTGCCGACGTACGGGCCGAACTATGATAAAATGTGTAATTCCGGCGTACGCGCCGATGATTTTCATGAAATATGTATATGTGAAAAGTGATATGATTGATTTGATAATTATTGATATGAGATATCCATGTATCACGATTTTAGTATATGTATATGATATCAGAACCTGGTTGGCTTGGTCTAGGCTAGCACTTGCATGGTACCATTGCTATGTGTCCATGGTCTTCGTGATCATGATATTTGTGTTAACGCCGCTGTACGGAGTGGTGTGAGATTGGATGGTCGATGTGGTTTATAAGAAGTGTGCTGATCGCCCCTGGTGTACGGACCAGGTCTGGCAGACCCATTGGACCTACAGACTACTGTTTGACTTGACAGTGGTCGGCCAACCATTGTCAGGTCCCGCCTTCGGGTCACACAACCCAGTCATGTGGGGGTAATACATGACAACAGCCAGCTAACCTATTAGGAATGTTTTATGTTATTATTATTATGAGATGAAATATGATTATGAAAAATGCAGTATGTTCTGCCATGTTTTGATGGTATATGTATGTTTTCCCATATTTAATAAACAGTATTGAACATGTTATGTATGATATATGTTGAACATATAATACTCATGTTGCCACACACTAGTATTAGTTTATTTCCCTTACTGAGAGGTGTCTCACCCCTAAATTTCATAAACTTTTCAGGAACCCTAGATAAGAGAGTGGGAAAAGCCCCGCTGAACCAGTGATGTGTATCTACCCTTTTGAAGGGTAAGTTTTGTATGGAGAGTTAGATTTTTGGGGAAATGTCCCTAGGTCTTATTTTTTAGATGTATATATGGAAATACGGTGGTTGTAGTGGCTCTAGTATTTGTTGTAAAATGATGGATGTTTTGTATTTACAATATTGTGAATATATATATTTCCTACTACTTAGGCTTCCGATTGTGTTCTGATGTATCCCTGGTATCCACGGGTCCAGGTGGATTATGATTGGTTTAGTTAGGTTTTGAGATATATGATATTGATTTTATTTAAAAAAAATGAAAATGAGAAAAATAAGCAGGTCGTGACAGCTTGGTATCAGAGCCTTGGTTGCAAGGTTCTGTAGACTCTAGAATGCAGCGAAAACAATACCAGAGTTTAGGAAATGATTTGAGGTTGTTCTACAGTCTAGAGGTAGGACTTCCGTGGTAGTTTCTGTGTTTTTCCTGGGATGACGATTTCAGGAAAACCATAGTAAGTTATTATCGGGTTGTGTGCCTAGAATGTAGGACTGGGGATTAGAAATGAGTTAAAAAAGTTGAGATAAGTGGTGAGGATAGGTGGGTAAATTATGAGGATAGGATTACTGAATTGCAACTGCTATTTTCCAAGATGGATCTAGAAGGAAATAGTGCCCATGCGAGTGGCAGTGATGGAGCAGGACTATCAGGTGCAGCTGGGACTGACTCTGATGCTGTATTACGGAGCGTGGCTCAGTAGGTTATGGCTGAGATCGCTAGGAGTTCGAGGGAGCAGAGTGGTCCATCTGTAGGCTAGGGGTGCACCATAGAGAAGTTCACGAAGATGAATCCTCCAGCGTTCTCAGGCGGAGTTGATCCTTTAGCCACTGATAACTAGATGCAGGAAACCGAGAAAATCTTGATTGTACTGCAGTGTACTGAGGAACAGAGGGTCCTCTTTGCCACCTATAGATTGACAGGAGAGGCTAAGAGGTGGTGGACTGCAGTGAGACTATTGGAGCATCAGAGGGTGACTCCGATAGCTATGACATGGGATCGGTTTAAAGATCTGTTCTTTGACAGGTATTTTCCAGCTACTGTGTGGGAGGCTAAGGTAGAAGAGTTCCTGAGTCTGAAGTAGGGATAGCTATCCATCCAGTAGTATGTAGCACGTTTTATCGAGCTCTCTCGTTTCGCCCCATACATTGTTCCTGATGAGGTGAAGAAGGCGAGGCAATTTAAGAGAGGCTTAAGGCGGAGTATATTCAAGCAGGTAGTGGTGCTGCGAATCCAGGACTTTGCTGAGTTAGTCGACAGGGCAGCCTTGGCAGAGGTTGGTGAGCGCCTTGATGCAGAGGAGTAGGGACAGAGGAAGAGATCTGCATCTATCGGCTACCAGCAGGGTCATAGACCGGGCCAGTGGAGGAGAGGAAATCTTGGCAAAGGGCGGAGGCAAGAGATGGGAGGACGCGAGGTGTAGATAGGGCAGGGCCCTCCAGTCTGTTAGACATGTCGTAGGAGGCACTGGGGAGAGTGTCGAGCTAGTGGTGTAGGGTGCTATCGCTGCGGTAGATCGGGGCATATAGTGCAAGATTGTCCTACCCCACCAGATGCAGCTCTAGTGTGCTATTGCTGCGGTAGATCAGGGCACATGGTACGAGACTGCCCTACTCCACCAGATGCAGTTCCAGCTCCTAGACCATACCGGGGAGGTTATCAGGCGCCACGTGGGGGCCAACAGAGGAATACGGCTCCAGCTAGAGCGTTTACTCTAACGCCAAGTGAGGTTGAGACAGCGGGTGACGTGATGACAGGTATGGTTGTTATGTTTTCTTTTAAAGTTATTGCATTATTTGATTTAGGAGCTACACACTCGTTTGTATCCTCAGGGTGTATTAAATTATATGGGGCTGAAACACAATTGGTAGATGTTGAATTGTTGGTATCTACACCGATTAGGTTAGTAGTAAGGTGTAATAGGGTGCTTCGAGGTTGTCCAGTTGATATTCAAGGGAAGGCTTTGTCTGCCGATTTGATAGTGCTAGACATGCACGGATTTGATGTTATATTTGGCATGGATTGGCTAACAGCTAATTTTGCCAACATAGATTGCCATGCATGAGAAGTGATATTCAGATCTCCGGGGGAAGAAGAATTTAAGTTCGTAGGGTCACAAGTACAATCCCCGTCTCAACTAGTTTCAGTTATTCAGGCCAGAAGACTGCTGCTGAGTGAGTGTCAGGGGTTTGTGGTTGTGATGAAAGAGATGTCAGAAAATGAATTGAAACTTGCAAGCACGCCTGTAGTAAATGAGTTTACAGATATTTTCCCATATGAGTTACCAGACTTGCCACCCAATCGAGAGGTAGATTTTTCCATAGATCTACTTCCAGGTACATCGCCTATTTCCAAAGTACCTTATCGAATGGCGCTAGTAGAGTTGGCAGAATTAAAAAATCAGTTGCAAGATCTACTTGATAAGGGCTTCATACGACCCAGTGTATCTCCGTGGGGAGCTCCGGTGTTATTTGTGAAGAAGAAAGATGAGACTATGAGGATATGTATAGACTACAGGGAAATTAATAAAGTAACGATCAAGAACAAGTATCCTCTACCCTGTATTGACTAGCTCCAGGGTACACGGGTGTATTCGAAGATTGACCTCAGATCCGGATATCATCCGGTGAAAGTGAAAGCAAAAGACGTCTCGAAGACGGCCTTTAGGACCCGGTACGGGCATTACGAGTTTCTCATTATGCCGTTTGGATTGACGAATGCTCCTACGGTATTTATGAACTTGATGAATAGAGTCTTCCACCGATACCTAGACCAGTTTGTTGTTGTTTTTATTGATGATGTACTGGTCTATTCTAGGAACTATGAGGAGCATGAGACACACTTGAGGTAGGTTTTGCAGACACTTTGGGAAAAGAAGTTGTACGCCAAGTTCAGTAAATGTGAATTTTGGCTTGAGAAGGTCATGTTCTTAGGGCATGTTATATCTGGAGACGATATTTCTGTGGATCCTAGTAAGATTGAGGCAATAGTGAATTGGGCTAGACCAAGAAATGTCCAGGAGATCAGGAGTTTCTTGGCGCTAGCTGGATATTACCGTCATTTTGTTGAGGGATTCTCGGCTTTGTCAGGACCCTTGACACGACTGATGAGGAAGAATGTCAGATTTGAGTGGGATGATTGCTGTGAGCAGAGTTTTCAAGAGCTGAAGCAGAAGTTAGTCACAGCACCAGTTTTAGTTATCCTATTGGGGGTGAGGGGTATGTCATTTGTAGTAATGCATCCTTGAAAGGACTTGATGTGTATTGATGCAGCATGGCAGGGTAGTTGCATATGCGTCCAGGCAGTTGAAAGAATATGAGAAGAACTACGCTACGCATGATCTTGAATTAGCTGCAATAGTACACGCATTGAAAATTTGGAGGCATTACTTGTATGGCGAGTAGTGTGAGATTTTCTCTGACCACAAGAGCTTAAAGTATTTCTTCACGTAAAAGGAACTGAATATGAGGCAGAGAAGGTGGTTGGAGTTGATTAAGGATATTGATTGTACCATCAGTTATCACCCGGGAAAAGCGAACGTGGTAGCTGATGCGTTGAGTAGGAAATCCAAGGAGTCAGTGTTGGCGGCTATGGGGATCCAGCATCCGATCATGATGGATCTGGAGAGACTCGACATAGAGTTAATAGAGAGTGATCTCCTAGTATGTATTGCGAGCCTAGTGGTACAGCCTACTCTGCAAGAAAGAATTAAAGCCGCTCAAAAGGAAGATCTAGTATTAGCAGAGGTGATATGCAGAGTGCAAATGGGTCAGGGAGAGGATTTCAGTATTGCAGATGACGGAGCTTTGCGGTTTCGTTCCAGATTATGCGTTCTTGCCGATACTGAGATCAAGAAGACTATTTTAGAAGAAGCTCACAGATCTTTGTATACCGTTCATCCTGGTAGTACGAAGATGTATAGAGACTTGTGTGAAACATTCTGGTGGAGTGGCATGAAGAGAGAAATCGCCAAGTATGTAGCCCAGTGTTTGACGTGCCAGCAGGTAAAGGCTAAGCACCAGAGGCCGGTAGGGCAGTTGCAACCGTTATTCATCTCAAAGTGGAAGTGGGATCATATATCAATGGACTTTGTGTTAGGACTGCTGACGGCATTACATGGCCAGAATGTCATCTGGGTGATTATTGACCGTTTGACTAAGACTGCTCACTTTATACATATCAAGATTAGCTACTCCCTCAGCCATTTAGCAGAGATTTACATTCAAGAGATAGTACGTTCTCATGGGGTGCCAGTATCGATTGTGTCGGATAGAGACCCGTGATTTACATCACGATTTTGGAGGAATTTGTAGGAGGCTCTAGGGTCTCAGTTATCGTTTAATACGACATTCCATCCTCAATCAGACGGGCAAACTGAGAGGACGATACAAATATTAGAGGACATGCTCAGAGCGCGTGTACTAGACTTTGGGGGTAGTTGGACTCAGTTCATGCCACTGTTAGAGTTCGCATATAATAACAGTTATCAGTTCAACATTGGCATGACACCATTTGAGGCTCTATACGGTAGGAGATGCCATTCTCCTTTGTTTTGGGATGAAGTCGGTGAGCGGCGAGTAGTGGGGCCAGAACTTGTGCAGCAAGTGCGTGATAAGGTTTGGCTTATCAAAGACAGGATTAGTGCAGCTCAGAGCCAACAGAAAAGTTACGCTGACCATCGCCGCAAGAATTTAGAGTTTGATGTGGGTGATCACGTATTTTTGAAGATAGCTCCGATGAAAGGGGTTATGTGCTTTGGGAAGAAGGGTAAACTTAGTCCTAGGTTTATCGGTCCATTTGAGATTCTAGATAAAGTAGGACCGGTAGCTTATAGGTTAGCTTTACCTCCGGTGTTGTCCAGGATCCACGACGTATTCCATGTGACTATGTTGAGGAAATACTTTCCAGATCCTTCTCATATCATCAGTTATGATGAGTTGGAACTTAGTAATTCACTGGGATACGAGGAGGTACCAATACAAATTCTGGATAGGAAAGTACAGGAGCTACGTAATAAGAAAATTCCTTAGGTAAAGGTTTTGTGGAGGAATCATGCGGTCGAAGAGGCTTCTTGGGAATCCGAGGAGCAGATGAGACAGAGATATCCGCATCTATTCCAAGAAAGTTGATGGGATAAAATGCAAGTAGTTAGGTAGTTTCTTTTGCAGGTACATGTAATGGTTTAATTAGTGTAGTATTTTAGTTTTGGGAGAATGGTTTTCTTATGTATATGTAATCTTCCAAGACTCGAAATGTAACCACGGTATTCCTCCGCCATAAGTGAGGGTAGGTAATAAAATGAGTAGACCTTTTCTCCTAGTTAAAGGATAGCGAGTTACGGGAACAGTAAATTTCGAGGACGAAATTCTTTTAAGGGGGGGACGAATGTAGTAACCAGGAAAAATAAATTTTTTTTTTTAAAAAAAATAATAAAATAAATTAATTAAATTAACAAGTATAATGAATAGTATGATAAGGAAATATATATATATATATATATAAATAAGTTATTATGATATATATGTAATATATAAAAGTTAAAGGCATATATATATATAAAAAGTTGTACAAGCTTCTTCAAGAAGCTTTGCTTCAATTAGTAAATTATTATAATATTAATATATATATATATATATATATATATATATATATATATATAAAGTTGTACAATCTTCTCCAAGAAGCTTTGTTTCAATTAGTAAGTTAATATAATATTAATATATATAATTGTACAAGCCTCCCTAGGAAGCCCCATTGTTCTCTCTCTCCTACAATTCTCTCTCTCTCTCTCTCTCTCTTTGATTTCGGGCCAGTTTTACTCCGGATAGACAAACCAAAGCCACCACGACGCTCCTGGCGAAGTTCTCTGCAAATTTGCCGGACCGGATCGTTGGAGAAAGCAATTTGGAAATCATCCCTAAGTTGAGGTAAGACTTTTTAAGCCAAATTTGAAGTTATGATAGTTGAGAAAAGTGTTATACGCGTTAAAATATTAAAGTTTAATACTGAGAGTTTTCGTTTCCAAGGGTGTTGATTGGGAACGTTGGGAATCATCCCTAAGTTGAGGTAAGACTTTTTAAGCTAAATTTGACTTTGTGGCTATTATAGAAAATGTTGTACGTACAAAAATACTGAAGTTTAATACTGAGAATTTTTGGTTTCAGGGTATTGATCAGGAAATCTTACGGGGGTTAGACTAGATTGTTTTGGGAGCTTTCTTAGTAGTCAGGTAAGAGGATAAACTAAACTAGTTTTGTTTTGAGAAAATACTTATATATATGTTATATTTGCAAAATACTGTGAAAATGATCGTATGATTGAATATGTGAAAATCCGTTTTGTGTGGCATGAGTAAAAACGTTGTGAAATACTATTTTTTGGGAATGTGGATGATATGAATTTTTATGATGGAAAATCGGCGTACGGGCCGAGATTTTTATATGATTTGCTGGCATACGGGCCGTGCTATGTGACTGTGATTTGTCGGCGTACGAGTCGTGTTATGTGGATGTGATTTGCCAGTGTACGGGCTATGCTATGATTTGCCGGCATACGGGCCAAGCTATGATAAAATGTGTAATTCCGGCATACGGGCCGATGATTTTCATGAAATATGTATATGTGAAAAATGATATGATTGATTTGATAATTATTGATATGAGATATCCATGTATCACGATTTTAGTATATGTATATGATATCAGAACCTGGTTGGCTTGGTCTAGGCTAGCACTTGCACGGTACTGTTGCTATGTGTCCATGGTCTTCGTGATCATGATATTTGTGTTAACACCGCTGTACGGAGTGGTGTGAGATTAGATGGTCGATGTGGTTTATATGAAGTGTGCTGATCGCCCCTGGTGTACGGACCAGGTCTGGCAGACCCATCGGACCTACAGACTACTGTTTGACTTGACAGTGGTCGGCCAACCATTATCAGGTCCCGCCTTCGGGTCACACAACCTAGTCATGTAGGGGTAATACATGATAACAGCCAGCTAACCTATTAGGAATGTTTTATGTTATTATTATTATGAAATGAAATATGATTATAAAAAATACAGTATGTTCTGCCATGTTTTGATGGTATATGTATGTTTTCCCATATTTGATAAACAGTATTGAACATGTTATGTATGATATATGTTGAACACATAATACTCATGTTGCCACACACTAGTATTAGTTTATTTCCCTTACTGAGAGGTGTCTCACCCCTAAATTTCATAAACTTTTCAGGAACCCCAGATAAGAGAGTGGGAAAAGCCCCGCTGAACCAGTGATGTGTATCTGCCATTTTGAAGAGTAAGTTTTGTAGGGACAGTTAGATTTTTGGGGAAATGTCCCTAGGTCTTATTTTTGAGATGTATATATGGAAATACAGTGATTGTAGTGGCTCTGGTATTTGTTGTCAAATGATGGATGTTTTGTATTTACAATATTGTGAATATATATATTTCCTGCTGTTTAGGCTTCCGATTGTGTTCTGATGTATCCTTGGTATCCACGGGTCCAAGTGGATTATGATTGGTTGAGTTGGGTTTTGAGATATATGATATTGATTTTATTTAAAAAAAAATGAAAATGAGAAAAATAAGCAGGTCGTGACAGTATGTATGGACATATATTTTATTTTTGTATACTTTTACGAGATGTAATTATGTGAAAATTGAGATATTTGTATATAAAGATAGTTAGAACTCTGGTAATATAATTTGAGGATTTTGTATTTTATTTCCGCTGCGTATATGTGTTTCATATATGAGGAATAAGGTATCAGATACACAGACATCACTAAAGTAGCATCTTGGGCCCACGTGGCTGGTTAGGGCGTTACATGAAATCCCATTTTGGAAAAAAAACCAATACCACCTATCCTAATTAACTGTGATTGTACCACTGCAATTGGTAAAGTGAACAACTGTTATTATAACGGTAAATCTAGACCCATAAGAAGAAAACACAGTATTGTGAGGTCATGTTTGAGTAGTGACATCATTAATGTGAGTTATATAAAATCTTTTGAAAAACCTTGCGAATCCATTAACTAAGGCCTTAGCAAGAGAAATGGTCTGGAATATACGAGGGGGATGGGATTAAAGCCCATAAAATCATAAACCACATATGAGGATACCCAACCCAAGGACCAGAGATCTTGTAATTGGGTTCAATGGGAAGAACGAATCATATGGTGGTCGTAAGAAATGCACTATTATTTTTTACTCATCCCTATGGTATAAGTGCATTTATCCTGTAACGGAGGAGGTTGAGTTTTAAAACTCTTAATGATAATCTGTATCTCTTATGAGTGGGGTGTTAGAGTTACAGGAGTACCCTTGACAGATTTCACCTATGTGAGCATGAGAGTGGGGTCACTCTCTATGAGAATTGGACTTATTCTCAAATATGCTCATAAAACCGGGATTAACACAAGGCCGAAACGTGCTGGCTATTAAAGCTCATGTCAACACCTGAATGATTATGTGTGAGCAGTAATACTTTATTTCCCTTAAGCAGCCATAATTTAAGTTTGAGACCACTACTGACTCTAGAGTAAAGATTTGTTCACTAAGTGAAGGTTCAATGCAGAGCACACCTACATTATGCATAATTGTTTATCTTTGATTGTTAAACTCTCTACATGCATGATACATACATAATATTAAAATGAGGGAGGAATTGTTAGTGTATTTTATTATTATTTTATCTTGGTGAAGAAGATGTATATTATTATTTTATCTTGAAAAAATGAAGATGTATCGTGGATTGAGTTATGATCATTTATTCATATATCTCATAAATGCACAAGGTTAATTAGATGAATGCACCTTAAATCTAGGGTTGTATCTACTTAATTTATACATAACTTATTTATTAAGTAAATGGAAAATGAAAGGTCATTTTGTGCCTATAAATAGACCTTTGAGTCATTAGCACAAGAAAAACCAATTATCTTCATTCTTATCTTATCATTTTTCTTTTGAGTCTAAAGAGTTTGACAAGTAAAGAAAAATGCTTTTTTTGTGAAGCTTTGGACTCCTCTGTTTGTGCAGAATTAGAGAGAGTCATACAATTCAAATCGAGTTGTTGTATCCTAGGGGAGACAAGTCTTGAGGAAATCTGCTGCACCGGTTCGTGGACTAAGCCAATAATCCGTAGAAGGTTTGAATCTCCTTAAAGAGAGCGAGATATTTGTGCCTCAACCTTTTTGTGAATCATGATTTTTTTTAATTTTTTATTTATAAATTTATCATTTTATATTATTAGTATTTCTAACACTTTACATATGGAAGAACATAGTTATTAAAAATATTTATAATTATAGAAACATTAATTTATTTTTTCCATCTCTTTATATTATTTTTTTAAAAAAATTATGTAAATATCTTTCAAAACTTGGAAGTTAAAAAATAAAGAATAAATTCACACTTTTCTTTTATCATTTTAAATTTTTAAATGATTACAACAAATTGAATGCAGTGTAAATTTTGTTAGACCAAACAACAGGATTACGTTAGCGTCAAAAGGAGATAATTTTTTCGTAACAAAGTATTATTTAATATTTTATTATAAATTAAAATTAAAATTAAAATGAAAAAAAAAATCGACAAAAAAGCATTCGGGAAGAAAAGATGTCAGTCAAACCGATGGTAAATGGCAAATCTGCAGACAGTCATTGTAGGGCAGATACTCATAAATTAAATTTCTGAACCATTTCTACAGTTGGTAAAAAACAGGTGAGATGCATGCATTTGTGAGTCGTTTATTTTGGGGCCGATTTATGGCAAACTAGGGGTCATAACGCATAAAATCAGTGATTGCTCGTCTCCATCCCGTCGGATTCTACTTGTGTAATTTTCGATGGATTCGGCGTGGACTGTGGGGAGAAGCGTATATTGGTATTTCGAGTAATTTCATCGAAAAGGGTGGGCGTGTTGTTCATCCACATCTCCTCCTATAATTACACTTCCGTAACCTCGCTCTCAGCTCCTTCGTACCAACAAGAATCTCCCTCTCTCCCTCTGCTTGATCCGCCGTCTCCAACCAAACCTCCTTTGCAGTCTTTTTGTGTTGGATTTCCTTTTCCCGTTGCCGCTTTTCCTCATCCAGATTTCGTGAGCTTTTAGAAGCAAATCGCGTTTCCGATCGACTTGAATTCATCCGCCGAGATCTGTCCGCACTAGGCTTCTCGCGCTCTGACCGATATCATCCAGGTGAGTTCCGCCGGGGTAATTAACTTCATCCTCGTTAGACGTCTTTCTACAGGCAAACTCCATGTCTCTTGGGTTTATGTGCAGATTTAACCTTCACTTCTTCGTTCTACCCTCTAATTATTGAACGTCCAACGTTACAGTTCTTGTCATTTTCTTTTATTGGCTTGTCAACTCTTTGCTACCTCTTGCTTTTTACTGGAAACGTGTATTTGACTCTCTAATCTAGATCGAGGCAGTATTTCGCATTTGCCGTAATTGCGGTTTATCTTAAAGGATCTTTCAATATTGTGTCCCGGAGGCTTTTTAATTTTATGTCACTATGGTTCCTTAATGAGTTTCGATGTCTGCGTCGTGGATCGGAAATTTCTTCTCGCCATTTCCTGTTACACCCGCGATCGCTGTTTTTCTGTAATTTAGTTACTATCTTTTTTGGCTCTTGTGCCATTGCCTTCATTCAAAGAAAAGTTTTTGGGGTCGGATTCAAGTCTTTTCGATCGATCTGATCGTCAATATGTTTATGTTTTTTTTTTATTTTAAATATCAATTAATGTTTGCATCAGGCTTAGCCAGCTGAAGCTCCATTGGTGTCGTGTGCTGCTGGGGGGTGTTAACGTTGAATTGGATTCTGCAGATCGTAGCTGTTGAGACTTGAGAGATGGCATCATCAACAGCTGGTCCCACTGGATGGTTGAGAGGAAGGGTGAAAGCCGTTCCTTCGGGTGACTGCTTGGTAGTAATGGCTAGCACCAAAGAGGATAGACCACCTCCTGAGAAGACTGTCACTTTGTCGTCTCTTATTGCTCCTAGATTGGTAATGATCATCTTAATCCACCCCAGGAAAATTTATTTCATGTTTCCATTGCCTTCGTCTAGCTTTGCCGCTCATGTCTATTTCCTGCCTTGTTGATGAATGACTGTAGCTTCTTTATTCAGAGGCTAGGAACATTTACATTTGCAGCATTACTGTCCCTGTGGAGTCATCAGCAAGTTTGGATGAACAACCTATTTTTGATCTATTGGTTTTTTTTCCTCTATGGAAAGTTGCCCAAATGATTTAATAGTTTTAGATATGTATTAACCTTTCTTTTGTGATCCATGCTGGGGTGCCAGCTTGGAGGTCTTTTTGTCACTCGGGGTCTTTTTTTGTTCATTAGCTCTTAGTTATCTTTTGATTTGGTGATTAGATTTTAAAAAGTCAACTATACCACATGATTCATATCAGGGCATTTGTTCACTTGGATTTGTCTTTGTTTCTTGATCCATTAATATTGTAATTAGACTCAATTGGTTTTCACTGGATGGAGGCTACAGTATTTTTAACTGATAGTGTTGAGCCTAAAAAAAAACTCTCAGGCCCGTAGAGGTGGTGTTGACGAGCCATTTGCATGGGACAGCAGAGAGTATTTAAGAAAGCTTTGCATAGGAAAGGTGCTCATCTTTAATCCATTTCAGTTGTTTGAATGTATGCCTTTAGTTTCTAGCAATAAGAGTGTTATATTTTAATATTCTCTTTTGATAGGAAGTCACTTTCAAGGTGGATTATAGTGTGCCATCGATAGGGCGAGAATTCGGATCTGTTTTCCTTGGTGATAAGAATGTTGCATCATTGATTGTTTCTGAAGGCTGGGCGAAGGTTATCTGTGGTTTTTGTTTTTGTATCTGTATGCATTCAATTTGATTTATTTTCAGGCTTGAGCGAGATATGGTTCATGCAGGTCAGGGATCAGGCTCCGCAGAAAGGAGAAGTTAGTCCTTACCTTGCAGAACTGGTAAACCTTGAAGAGCAAGCTAAGCAACAGGGTCTAGGCCGCTGGAGCAAGGTTAGTTTGAATCTTTTCTACATTTTTTGGGTGTCATCGTAGCTATACAGAGTATGATGATGGGCTTGCTTAGGGTTGACTGCTCCCTTCTGTAATCAGGGGGACTTTCTCTCTTTTATTGCTTACAGTGCTGGGAGGAGCTCACCAGAGCTGGATTTGAACCAGTGTAGACATATTGCCAACGAATTTACAGTCTGTCCAGATTCTTGATCTTATGGTAGATAAAATGCAGCAATTTGCTGAGGCCCTTGCTCAAAGCCTAAACCAAAACTCCTAGTAGGCCACCTGTTGATAGCTGTTGAGAATTGTTACGATATCCCTGCTGTCATGCATCCTTAATAGCGAAAGGGAGGGGACCTGTCTTATAATTCTTGCGCTTGACTATTGGCGGATCCCTCTAGCAATTGTGTCAGGAACCATACTCATGCTGTCGCATGCCTCCTATGCTTACCACACACCTAAGCTCTTGTAGCATTGCCTCCTTTGGGCAATGCAGCTTTCGTAACGCATGACGCAGCTGAGCAATAGCTCTTTGTGCTTCTCATTTGGTCAACGAGATGTATGTAAGTCAACATAGTTCCATATATATTTTCTTTGGAGCTAGAAACCATCAATAGATGAAACAAAATAATGGTGAGCCTAGGCATGGCTCAAGAGTGTGTCTATACAAAGCCCCCTCTTCTTCACTCGAGGAGGTAATGCAGAGGATCTTTTCATTTTAGTGACGCAGCATTTAAACAAGTGGTTCTATGCTTTTAGAATGAAACACAAATTGCACCTTTTCCTGTCTATAATGTGTGGAGCCGCACTAATTAGATGACAATACTTGGAATTTTTGGAAAAATATTTAGTGTGGCAAAGAAACTTGCTTGTTAGCATTTTATGCAGCCTTTTGCGGCTTGTATTGTGCTATCTGTAATGCCTATGTTGCCTTTGGGCCATGAAACCAGCATCTTGCAAAATTTCAGTTTGAATTACTGTTTTCTGGATTGTTCTCTATGACAATGGTGGTATTGAAAAGAACGGGTGGAAATTTTATGTTTTATTCCACATTTCCACCTTTCTTTTGTCTTCTCATGTTCAAAAGAGGATCCTTGATGCAAGAGTTTTATGCGGAGGCCCTTTTCTGAAATGCATTTTGATGTTTTGGCTAATCACTAACTATGGCTCTAGAGTCAATTATGTTTTTCTTTTTATTTTTTGATTTTTTTTTAAAATTTTTTGATTTATGGGTCTAAATATATCTAGCAAGATATAGAACCAAATAATGAAAAGAAATGGTTTGTTGTTTTAGAGGAAAAAATGCTGTATTAGTTATCTTGTGGTTGATAAGAGATTTATGAAGATGACAACATCAGATGTGGGAAGAGAAAAAGAAGTGCCACAGATATAGTTTAATAATCAATTTTTTTTTTGGTTTGGGTCTTTTTTTTGTTGGGGGTGTGGGGAGGGAGAAGTTAGGGCAGAGAGCATTTTACTCCAATGCAGAAGTATGAATTCCATATTTACTAATAAATTCCATTAATGCATTTTTTACTTTATTTATTTAAGCATATTGCCAATGCCACGTTAGGCGAGGAGGTAGATTTCTTGCAGTTTAGGATGGTGATGGAGGACAAGAACCAAGACCTTGGGAAGATCCAAGTTGGATACTACTTGGGAAGAATTGGATTGATAATTCTTAAGTTAAATTGGTAGTTTATTATATGTGGTCAGTATTAATTAGTATAGGATTATTGTGTATTTGGGGGTTGTTTGTAATATTTGTGTAGAGTATGGGTTTGATTCATGTTGTTTTAGGGATATGTGTGTAATTTTATGTGTTTAGGCTTATAAATAGTGTGTGAAGGCCATGTTGTAAGTTAGTTGTTGATGAATTTTAATTTTTGATTGAATGTGAGTTCCCTCCTTTGTATCTTCTCTTTCCTTTTCCCTTCCTCCTTCTCTTCTAACTTCTCCATGGCTGCAAAACCTTGATTCTACCCTGCATCATTTGATATCAGAACCCAACTTCGATCTCCATTCTTCCATTTCAATCCCCTGCATCATGTGGTATTAGAGCCCAACCACAATCTGTTTCTTCCATTTCATTTACCCCATTTTTCCTTTCAATCTTCTTCTTCCCCCTTCTTCATCTCTTCTTCCTTTCCCCCACTGTTCTGCAACTTCTATCTCCCTCTGCTACAACTTCTTGTTTCCTTCTCCTCCTCTGTTCTGTAACTTCTCCCCCCCCCTCCTGGCTGCTGCTTCTCCTCCTCCTCGTTTTCTTCTTTCCTGCTCTCCTTTGTTCTGTAATTTCTGCTCCCTCTTTGCTGCTGTTGCTGCTTCTCCTCCTCTTCTTCTTTCCTTCTCTTCTTTGTTCTGTAGCTTCTGCTCCCTCTCTGTTGCTGCTTCTTCTTTCTTCTATTCTTGTTCTCTGGTGTTCTGTTCTAATCTTTTGCTCTGTCCCTAATCCTTTGCTGTCCAGCCTTCTGCCTCTTTCTTCTTATCTGTTTCTTTTCTCCTTCCCTTATTCCTCTTCTCTTTAATTCTCTCCCTTTGAGAATCTCTCTTTCTCATTTCTGAATTCTGTGGCTGTCCCTTGGCAGTTTCTGTCCAGCAACTCCTCCAACCTTCCAGCTTCTTCTTTTATCTCCTTCAGTTTCTTAATTCTCAGTCTGTCTGTCTGTCTCTCTCTCTCTCTCTGAATTTCAGTTTAAAACAAAAAAAAACTGAAAAGCAGTTCTGCAGTTTCTGGACTTCTTAGAAAATTCCAGCTGTGTGCTCATTTCTTCAAACATCACTTTCCAGCGACCATCCTGCAACAACATCCACACCATCAAAAACAGATTACAAAACCCCTCCCCTCCAATTTTCATCGCCGTCTGATCACCGGATGGCATCCCACGCGCCAGCCAAAATATACTCCAACCGTCGGCCTTCAAGAATCCCTAGTGTCTTGTGTTTTTCTCATCACACCACTACCACCACTGTGCTCCTCACCCACTGATCTGCAGTTGCCTGAAATTTCATTGCCAGACTCACGCGGCCATGCGCCGGTGAAGGCATGAGAAAGTCTCCCAAAGCCTTCTGCAATTTCCTTTCTCGTGAGAAATTGCCTGCAGTCACAATATTTTGAGTTTCTCCATGATAATTTGATCTGCAGCTTGATATTTTGGTTGCAGACAGAAAGTGCAATAATTTGACATGAAACCCTAAAAATTTCCACTGCCAGCATCAAAAATCAGGTTTTGTTTCTGTAATTTGTGAGTTTTCTTCGTGAATGACAATCAGTATCAAGGTGAATTAAAGATAGCTTGAGAAATTGGGAGTAAGGCTTGTGGGAAACTGTGTTAAAGGTTGTGACATATAGCTGCAGCATGTATATGCACAAATTCAGCAACATGGTGACAAATTATAAAAAAAGGAATGTCATTTGCCAAACTTTGGGCACAATTTCAAGCTTTTCAACACCTTTTTCAAGTGTGGAGAAAAGGTTTGCAAAAACATCATTGATGGAAAATGCCCAATGAATATGGTTTCCATAAATGGAGTCACTTGAATGCAGCTTCATTGGGAACCTCACCCAAAGCCTTGTGTGATACCTTGGGTTGATAACTCTATTGTACATGTTTATGAAAGATGTTTGGTTCCCATCCAAATGGGTGAATATTTGGCAAATGTTTGGTGTGATATCGAACCTATGAAGATTGGCCATGTACTCCTTGGTTTTCCTTGGTTGGATGATTTAGGTGTGACCCAAGGGCTTGAGAATACATGTCTTCCACTATAATGAGAAGAAAATTGTTTTGAAGTCTGCTCAACCAATTAACCAAGACAAAGAATCAGTCACATTTACTCAACTTGAAAACGCTACAAGCAAGGAAATGCATATGTTTGAAGACATCAAAAGTCTTTCATACATTCCTATTGTTGAGTTTGTCATCATCCTTGATATGTTGATTGATGCTAATTCTCAACTAAGTCTATGGTGCTGCCAATGGAATGTGGTTTTCTTGTCTCATTTAAGCATTGGCTTTCAAATAGTCCAAGTTTGCTTCTCCTTTTGATTCTCCAACATTTTAATATTCGAGGCCGAATGTTTTCTAACTAGGGGGGAGTTGATGTAGGACAAGAAGCAAGGCCTTGGGAAGATCCAAGTTGGAGACTACTTAAGAAGAATTGGATTGATAATAGTTGGGTTAAGTTAGTAGTTTTTAATGTGTGCTTAGTATTAATTAGTATAGGATTATGTGTATTTGTGGATTGTTTGTAATATTTGTATAAAGTATGGGCTTGATTGTAATTCATGTAGTTTTAGGGGTATGCGTGTAATTTTATGTGTTTAGGCTTTCTTATAAATAGTGTGTAAACGCCATGTTGTGAGTTAGTTGTTGATGAGTTTGAATTGATGATTAAACGTGAGTTTCCGCCTTGATATCTCTCCGTGTCCTTCCTTCCCATTCCTCTCTTCTAACTTCTCCATGGCTGCAGAACCTTGATGCTGCTGCTGCCCCTGCATCAGATGGACCATTTGAAATTTTTTCCCTCAAATTTGAAGAGAAAGAATAAATGGAGTTGCTTACACCTTTACACTGAGGAAAATGATAGATAACACTAAAAAATTATTAGTGCAAGTGTTTGAAGTTAGACCCATAAAATCAAAATTAATGGAGTTCTAATTCACATATTAATAAGTTCAAGTGGACATTTTTCATAAATAGCAATGCATTAAAGTAAGACGTGAAATAGAAAAATATAAAATTAATTCATTTATTGGAATAGTGTAATGATAACTACCACTCGACAATTGAGGCCTTGTTTTGATGCATGCAAACAAGGTCTTGATGTAGGTTATAGGCATCTTAATAAGTGAACAGCTGGGTTGGCCATGTTTTTGTTAAAGATTTAACGCTAAACAATTCTAGCCTGCCCTTTTTTTTTTTTCCGTGCACATTGGTTTCCCTTTGAACTCTATTTAGATGGTATTGAGATTTGCCACTTATTGTAGAATCTATCAACTACTTGTTCCAAAGAAACTCATGAATCACATATGCTTCTAGGGTAACCTGTATATTTATCATACCCTTGTTGATACTCCTCTAGTACTTCGGGATACATGGTCAATTAATGATTTCAAAGGTATCCAATACTAGAATATTTATTTTTTGTATAATATTGATCATATACGTCGCATACCAACATACAAAGGCAAACCATGCTTATCAGCATGTCTTCCTTTTTTGTATGGATAAGAAAGAAGAAAGGTGTCAAATTGTAGTTCCATGGAACATAATATGCTCCATAACATGCTTTGTTGGGTGCAGACAGGTTCATGGTTGCACCACTAAAATTGGTATGTGATGATTAGATAAGACAATTTATTGATATTGAAAAAAAAAACAGAGTACAAGGCTTGGAGGACAAGAAGTCCTCTCCAAGGATCCAGAGGCAGAAAAAAGCACAGGTATTTAAATTACAAAAGTGCTGCTTTCAAATCCCTTTTGAGATTGGATAGTGACAACACCAAAAAAAACTATGAGAAGATGCACAGCCAAAAAGAAGTGAAGGTCACTCTATCCCGTAAAATCAGTGAGCAGGTTTTGCAATCCTAAGCATTCTAGCATTCCTCTCAATCCACGAGGTCCAAAGAATGGTGAAAACTGCCGTACTCCTAAGAGCTCTATCATCTATATTTTTGCCAAAGTCCCTATACCTAACTAGTAAAAGCTCTCCGTCATTTTGCTGCGCCACCCACTCTTTGCCTGTATAAAAAATAGAGCGTTCTGAAGCTGTTCTGCCACCCTGCTGTGAGCAAAGAGATGAGCATTTCTTTCATTATATTTGCAGCACATGATACACTTGTAGGACCTTCTTCTAATCTTCTCTGAAGGAGATCATGCATATCTACACTAAGGTCTGCATCTTCTTGGGAACCTTAGCCCTCCAAATGATGTGGCTCCAAGGGAAAAAGTTAGGGGATGTAATTTATAGTGTGTGGGAAAGATTTTGGTTGCCATTCTTAGAAAATCATAGGGAATCTTTTTGTAATTGTGCTTACTGTTTTTACAACGATTTAGAGGGTTTCTAGTTTTAAAATAAATTCGGGGAAGAGTGGAATAACGTGTATTAATTTACTTAGATCTTCGGATTTGTCTTCTTTAGTTGGGTGTGTTATTGTATTGGCCTTAGTATTTTCAAGAGTGCATTTGAGTGGGCAATCCTAGTTTTGTTGGTTTTTGGAGTCTATGGTGGAGGTGTCCAATTGATTGGACGGATGGAAGAGTGCTCTCTCTAGGTAGGTGTATCACACTTATTTAGGCCCGTCTTTCTAGTATCACTCTCTCTTTCTTATATTTTGTAGAAATATTGAGAGTCATGATGGATTTTATTTTGTTTAGTGGGGGAGAAAAGGCTCGTTTAGTTAGTTGGGGGTTTGTTTGTTGGTATAAAAAAAGATGGAGGATTGGGCCTTTGTGAGTTCATGTCTAAAAACAATGTTTTAATTGGTAAAAGGCTATGGTGATTTCCCTCGAGGGGCATTTGGTTTGCAACATTTCTCGACAGTGCTAGGAATGTGATTTTTATGGCATCCAATTTTCATGTATGTTTTTGGACTAGAATATGACAAGGCAAAATGTCACATTCCCTTGGGATGAAGAATTCCTACAAAACATAGGAATCCCATTCCCATGCTCCACCATAGGTAAGTTTCACAGTGCCCATTCTCATGAGAATCATATTTTTGGGACCAAAGTTTCCCTTATTATTATCTTGGATGGTTGGGCATTAATGCTCCCATGATATAGTATTATTAGTCGGCCTAAGGCGATGCTGCTGGACGATGCCCCCCTTTGCTACAACCCTAACTGCTTCCCTTTGTCAACATCAATGGAGGCTCTCTTCTCGTGTTTCAACCTAAATAGGAGACTCCATTTGACATCATCTCCCCTCTTGCTCAAGCAATCCTCTTGTCCTCTCGCTGTAAGCCCTAGTTAGAATCCTCTCCCCATCTTTCTCTCTGCTTTTTGGTGCTCACAAGCTTTCTCTTGGTGGAAGCTGCCCTTTGTGACTATTTCACAAGCTTCTCTTTGTTCTTTTGGTGCTCACAAGCTTCTTCCTATTCAAAGCTACCCTTTGCATTTGGCTTTGGTTTGCAAATTGTGTTTTCTAGTGGTCACGAGCTCCTCTAGTTCAAAGCTGGCCTCTGGTTGTTCACTAGAAGGCCCTTTTCTCTTGTGGACCTTGTACTCTCTCAAAGACTTGGCTTTGTTTGTTCGCTAATTGCCTTGACGAGATGCGAGGGATGGGAAACATAATGTTGGTTTCATGCTGGTTCGAAGGGTTGAAGATGAATCCTGTTGGTTTGAGTCGAAGGCTCGAAGACGAAGGGGTAGGACAGTAGGGCTAGTTCGAGTCTAATTTTGGATTGCTGGAAGAGGGCTAGGGCTCATTCTGGCTACATTTTCTTTATTTATAGCTTCCAAAATTTCAAGGCACGATTCACTACACCTGGTGGATTAGTGCGCTTCAGTGCGCCTGCCCGTGCCTCTTAAAGGTTGCCTTGCCTCAACAGGAATGAGGCGCTAGCCTTGTGGCCCTACTGCGTCTCGCGCCTTGGCGCGCCTCAAGCACACTTTTGACTACTATGATCCAAGAGGAGTTTAATGAAGTCCTTTCTTATGGATTGGAGGGTGATGTGGTGTTCTTGCAAGAAACTAAGGTGGAGATAGTGGATCAACTCTTGATCAATGACCTTTGAGGCTGAGATGCTTGTGATTGGATATCCCTTGGAGTGGTAGGTAGCTTAGAGGGTATTCTTGTCTTGTGGAAGCTTAGTGTTGTGGAATTGTTAGATCACTCATCTACTCCTTCTTAGTCTCCTGTTTGTTCAAAAGCATGAATGATAACTTTTAGTGGATTTTCACAAGGTTTTACGGCCCAAGTGAAGGACCCTCCAGGTCTCTTTTTTAGCATGAACTCTTCAAGATCAGGAGTAGATGAAATGCTCCTTGGATCATTGGAGGCGATTTTAATATATTGTTTATCCGCATGAAAGAAGTGGGGGGCAGCCTCGAGACCAGTAGCATGAGAGAATACCTTGACTTTATTAGTGTGAATGACATTATTGATATCCCTCTCATTGGTGGCAACATCGACCTTTGAGGCTGAGATGCTTGTGATTGGATATCCCTTGGAGTGGTAGGTAGCTTAGAGGGTATTCTTGTCTTGTGGAAGCTTAGTGTTGTGGAATTGTTAGATCACTCATCTACTCCTTCTTAGTCTCCTGTTTGTTCAAAAGCATGAATGATAACTTTTAGTGGATTTTCACAAGGTTTTACGGCCCAAGTGAAGGACCCTCCAGGTCTCTTTTTTAGCATGAACTCTTCAAGATCAGGAGTAGATGAAATGCTCCTTGGATCATTGGAGGCGATTTTAATATATTGTTTATCCGCATGAAAGAAGTGGGGGGCAGCCTCGAGACCAGTAGCATGAGAGAATACCTTGACTTTATTAGTGTGAATGACTTTATTGATATCCCTCTCATTGGTGGCAACATCACTTGGTGGTCCTTTATTTAGGTCACAGGAAAGGCTAGTTTTGTGCTTGTCTCGAAATTGAAAGGAATAAAAGAAAAGTTAAAAATATGGAACAAAAACACGTTTGGGAATGTCCAGCGTAGAAGGCTGTTATCCTTAATGGCATCAAAGAACTTGATGAGCAGGAGATAATCCAAGGCCTTGGTGATGAACAGAGAGCCAAAAATATCTTGGAGGCAGAAATTTAGAGCTTTATGGCTCAAGGAGGGAGATCGTAATACAAAATGCTTTCACCGGATATCAAAGCTCATTGTAGAAGTAACACCCTATCCATAATTGAAATTGGGAATTCACCTTAATTAGGGAAGAAGATTTTAGGTAGGTATTTGTGATTTTTATAAAAGACCTTTACATAGAACCAAAAACTTGGAGACCTTCAATGAATGGTATCGATTTTAGATCTCTCAGTTCATTCAATGCAAGGTGGCTTAAGAGATCCTTTGATGAAGTAGAAGTCCTCCAAGCTATTAAAAATTGCAATGGAGATAATGCTTCTGGACTAGATGGTTTCTGTTCGGCTTTCTTTTAGGCTAACTAGAGCCTTCTCAAGCATGACATTTTCAATGTGTTTTGAGTTTCATAGATCTGGAAAATTTGTCAATTGCATTAGTGCCACCTTTGTCGCTCTAGTTTTGAAGAAATTTGGGATAGTTAGCATCAAGTATTTCCGCCCTATAAGCTTGGCAGGAAGCATTTATAAAATCATTGCCAAAATCTTAGATGAGAGGTCCAAAAAAGCAATACTGGAAGTCATTCGTTAGAATCAGCATGCTTTTATGGCTGGAAGACAGATTATGGATGCTGCCCTTACTGCTAATGAGGTGGTGGATGCCTATCTAAAGGAGGGAAAAAGGGGAATAGTGTGCAAAGTGGATATGAAGAAAGCATTTGATCATGTCAATTGGAACTTCCTTCTTTATCTTAGGAAAATGGGCTTTGGGGAGCTCTAGTGGTGTTGGTTTGCTCAATGCATCAAAATTGCAAGCGTCTCAGTGCTCATAAATGGCTGCCCTTCTGAATTCTTTTGTACCTCGAGAGATTTGAGACGAGGAAATCTCTTGTCCCTTTTTTTGTTTATTTTGGTTATGGAGGTGCTTAGCCATGCTAATGAAAGCTATTGAAGGAGGGATCTTTTTAGAGGTCTCAAGGTGGGCAAAAATGGAAGTCTTACAAAAGTTTCTCATCTATTTTTTGCGGATGATTCTATCATTTTTTGCGAAGATAATCCCCTTCATATCCTCAACCTTCGATGTATTTTGTTAGGGTTTGAGGCCGTTTTAATAGTGAGCTTATTCCAATTGGAGAGCACCCCTTTCTTGTTGGTCTTCTAGGTTGCAAGATGGGTTCCTTTCCATTAATTACCTTGGTCTCTTCCTCGGAGCCAATTCAAAGACAAAGGAGTTGGGGACCCTATTATTGAGAAGTTTGAAAGGAGATTGACAAGATTGAAAAGAAATTTCTTATCAAAAGTATGCAGACTTACCCTCATCAAGAGCACTTTGACAAATCTTCTAGTTTATTTCATGTTCCTCCTTCCATTTCCTGCCTCAGTTGCAAGAATATTGGAGGGAATTCAAAGAAGATTTCTTTGGGGAAGTGTAGGGGAGTAGTTTAAATATGTCCTTGTTAGATGGGAAGTGGTTAAACAACCCATTTGTTTGGGAGCTTTGGGGCTGAAATTCTTCATTTTCAATAAAGTTCTTCTAAGGAAGTGGCTATGGAGGCTCATGAAGGGAGAAGATCACCATATTATTGTTTCTAAATATGGGGTTGAGCATAATGGTTGGATAACACTTGATAGAAGGAGACCCTATGGAGTGGGAGTTTGGAAATTTATGAGGAAAGGATTGGATGATTTTTTTCCCTGTTGTGACATTTCAACTGGGAAATAGGGCCAATGTTTACCTCTAGCATGATGTGTAGTGTGAGAATAGTAATCTTAGAGTTGTCTTTCCTTCCATCTATAGCTTGGTTTGTCATAAAAATGCCCTTAGTAGTCATCATCTCCAAATCATTGATTAGGGGATTTTTTAGAATATTCCTTTTACTAGGAATGTAGCAGATTGGGAACCTCATGCACTTCCTGACTTTTACAGAACTCTATAAATTCCGTTACCAAAACATTCCCAATGAATCATAATGCCCGTCTTTCTACAAGAAGCTCTCATCAAAGGGAACAAATTACAACAACCCCCCTTGGATTCACATTTGGAGGACAGCAGCCCCTTTGAAGGTTGGTTTTTTTTTTTTTTTTATCACACATGGAAATATTTTAACCCTTGACAATCTGCAGAAAAGAGGGCTTACAGTCACAAATAGGTGTTTTCTTTGTATGGCTGGTGTAGAATTAGTCAACCACATTCTTCTCCATTGCCCCTAGACGAGGAACTTGTGGAATTTGGTTCTATCCTGGACTAGATAGTAGTGGTTATGGCAAATTCAGTTTGAGGGAGATTTGGGCTTAGAAAGGCATCAGAGCCATCAAGGAGAAGTGAAAGGTTTGAACCTCATCTCTCTCGCCATCTTTTGGTGTTCTTGGAAAGAAAGAAATAAGGGACTTCAAGGATACAACTACTCTGCTTTAGATTTGCAAAGACTAGTGGATTGCTGTTGTTTCCACTTGGCTTAGTCAGCAAATTGTTAATAATCATAATGTAATCCTTGATGTTTGCGACACTTTGCAGAGTGGTTGATGTTTTGTACCACTGGATAGCATCCCCTTGATGCCTTGCTAATAAAAATTCATCTTTATTGATAAAAACATGTTACTATCAAAAATAAAAAAATGACAAATGAAAATAATATTATTTTGTCATAATAATAGACTAATATGATATTGAAAATTTATTTTTAATAGAGGATATCTTATCCTCTTGTAATTTTTATTTTCATAAACTTGTTTTACTATCTTTTATATATATATATATGTATAAATTTTTTATTGAAATTTTGAGATCATATTGCTCCCTACTATTTTGGTTAATTGGATTATTAATTTAGTGTTGAATCTTCTTTTATTTATGATGATCGGTGAGAACTTTAAGATATGAATTTAATTTGGAATATATATTATTAGTTCGTTTTTGTACTGAAAATATGATCATTCTTCATTGCTCATACACAAGTCAAGGGCAGTGATCTTTTGAAATACTTGCCAGGATTCTCATGTTGAACCAAACAATGACATGGTCCTGTTTACCTTTTTTTATCACTTCGTCCTTTTGGGATTTAATTTTCATGGATCTCTTAATGATAGGGTGTTGGAAGAGGTGTTGGAAGATCACTTCTTTATTGTGCTTGTTGGAGGGTAGTTGTCCTTTCATCAGGAGTTACCATTTTATCTAGTTAATTGTTCTTTATAAGTTAAAACTCTCTGTTGCAGAGTATGAGTCCTTTGAAGGAACTGATCTTCAGATGTATGTTGTTTGTTCATTGACAGTTCAAAATCTGTTTCTCATGTGTTCTTTCATTGCTCCTTTTCTTGAGAGTTTGGAACAAACAACTTGGATTGTATGAAGAGAGTGGGTTTGTCCAGAGTAGGTCGAAGATTTGCTGTTTCATGGGGCATTTGATTGGAGTGGAGTGCTCGTAATTCTTGGGGAAGAATTATGTCAGCATCTATGCTGGATAAATTATTAGGTAGACTGGGTCTACATTGCTTCCATGGACTAACCCAATAAAATGGTGACAACTCATGGGTTTTTTTGATTTGTTTTGAAAAGAAAGTAAGTTATGATTTACCCATTGATCTAGTGTATGAGTTGTCACTGTTTTATTGGATTAGTCTACAGATGATATAGTAGACCAGGGTCTACCTAATAATTTCTCTTATGCTGGGGGATAGGATTCAGTTTATATTGTGGGCTTCTGCAGCTGGCTGTTTCAGAGGACTGTCTTTCCCAGATTTGCAGCACATTTGGACAGTATTGTTTTTTATGTTTTTTTTTTCTTCTTTTGTTCTTTCTAAGGAGGATTTCTTATGTTCCTTTTTGTACCTTCCTTTTTCAATAAAATTTATACTTTTTCTATTAATTTTTTTTTTTAAAGTTGCCATCGAGGAAGATTACATACCATCATGTTGGTAGATGTGAAAAATACCACTAATGGGAGTCTTACCTTGGTTCATATCTTGTTGCTTGAAGCTCGGTGTAGAGATCTTGATAGTTGGGAAGGGGGCGGGGGGTGGGATGGGGATTATGGAAATGATATAATTGCTTACCCCATTAATGCTCTGATTGCTTTCATAATTTGTCACTATTGACACAACACAATAATTTACCAAAAAAACACATAAGAAATATATATTAATTATTAGCATATCCTTGATACAACTAATTGTTTTCAAGATTTGCTGTGTTGTGGTACACATATTTTATCTCACATGAATTCCATTCCATATGCGCGCTTCCTAGGAAGGAAGTAATTGTAAAATGTGCTTCTATTATGTGTTCATTTCTACTTGTTGCAGGCACCGGGTGCTGCAGAGGCATCTATCAGGAAATTACCTCCCTCAGCCATTGGTGATCCTAGTAACTTGGATGCCATGGGTCTATTGGCTGCAAATAAGGGCAGGCCCATGCAAGGTATTGTTGAGCAGGTTCGTGATGGAAGTACTGTTCGTGTCTATTTGCTTCCAGAGTTCCAGTTTGTTCAAGTATTTGTTGCTGGAATCCAGGTACTGAATTTAAATGTCATCAACATTTCATTCCCGAGTCTCGGATTTTGTCTGCAAAATGTTGTAGTGTTCTATCTTAAAATTAGGCTCCATCAATGGGAAGAAGGGCTCCATCAGAAACTGTTGTTGAAACATTAGTGGTCTCGGACGAACAAAATGGAGAAGTTTCTGCTGAATCCCGATCCCCATTAACATCAGCACAAAGGCTTGCAGTTTCAACGTCATCACCTGCTGAAGTTGCTGCTGATCCATTTGGAAGGGAAGCCAAATATTTTACAGAGACTCGTGTTTTGAACAGAGATGTGAGTTCATCTTTCTTACTTGCTAGTTTTGTACATTATATGTCTTTTATGTGTTTTAATTTATATGATGGAACTTACAGGTCCGTATTGTTCTGGAGGGTGTTGACAAATTCAGCAATTTGATAGGATCAGTGTATTATCCTGATGGAGAATTGGCGAAGGACCTGGCATTGGAACTTGTAGAAAATGTATGTGCTTTAACATTGTAGTGCAGATTCTATGAACCTTATGTTATTCTGCCATGCACGATATTTAATTTCCTCCTGTCTGTTTTACTCGATTGTTTTCGTTTTAATGCCTGGTCAATACCTTCATTTATTGTTACATCCAACCAATGTCTTAAATTTCGATTTTGACTCAAATTTCAAAGCCCAAAAGTACTGAAATTTTGACGAAATTTTCAATTTCAATTTCAATTTTGATTTCGATTTGAAAAAATAACGGGAATCAGTAGTAAAACATGTAATTCTTTGTGAAACTTTGGATATGGTTGACAAACATAAAAATGTTAGTATTAGGACTAATATATTACAAGTTAAGTACATCCATGTTGTGTTTGAGGTGGAAAAGTTGTAATGTGTAACAAACGAATTTGTAAGATAATTTGCATTAAATATATTTAGTTAATACAAATAAAATTCATAAATTATTCGAATATTATTTATTATACAAATAATGGTAATTTAGACATGAATGGTTAAATAAAATGTTGTTAAAGTTTATTTTTTCATATAATTTCAAAAGCACTTGTAATAATATTTTGTTTCGATAAAAATAAATAAAATAAATTAAGATAGAAATTTCACTTCACTACTAAATCTCTCATTTGAATTTCGAGACAATGTCATTGCATAGTCAAAATTTCGACAAGTTTCTCCAAAATTTCAAAATTTTGATAAATTTTGGATGATTCGTTGAGATTTTGATGGAAATTATTGAAGATCGAAATCGACTGCCATTTCGATTTCAAGGGTGTTGGAAACCGAAAATTTCGACTAAGATTTCAACAATTTCGTGGAAATTTAAGACCATGCATCTAACAAACATCCTGTTATGCACTGACACCGCTGATGGAACTATGTTTTCTATTTTAATTTCCAGTGTTGCACTGCTGTACATTGATTCATTGAGTTATCGTCTATTTTTTTATTTTATTGCCTGAACCATGCCTTCTAGCTCTCCTTTCGCTTCTTTAACTTCTCTATATTTAATTAACATACTGGTTACATTATTCTCCCAAATGCACAAGCTTTATTCTGAAACCCTCTGTCTGTCTTTCATATTCATAAAGGGTTTGGCAAAGTTCGTTGAATGGAGTGCTAACATGATGGAAGATGATGCCAAGCGGCGGCTGAAGTCTGCTGAACTTCAGGCAAAGAAGAACCGATTGAGGATTTGGACAAATTATGTACCACCATTGACAAATTCAAAGGCAATTCATGACCAGAATTTCACCGGAAAGGTTATACGCTTGTTCCAGCATCCAAGTGATATAAACCTTATCTTTGGTCCTCCTTTAATTTTTTCATGAATTATCATGGCCTATCCAGGTTGTTGAAGTTGTAAGCGGAGACTGCATCATTGTGGCTGATGATTCTGTCCCATATGGTAGTCCACTGGCAGAGAGACGAGTTAATCTTTCAAGTATCAGGTGTCCCAAAATGGGCAATCCTCGTCGTGATGAAAAACCTGCTCCCTATGCTCGTGAAGCAAAAGAGTTTCTACGAACACGCCTTATAGGTCGACAGGTGAATGTTTCAATGGAATATTCTAGGAAGGTCAGCATGACAGATGGATCTACAGCTGTAACTGCAACTGCAGACTCGAGGGTAATGGATTTTGGATCAGTCTTCCTTGTGGGTGATGATACCTCAACTGTTTCAAATGCTGCAGGCAGCCAGCCAGCTGGGGTGAATGTTGGTGAGCTGGTGGTTGCACGTGGATTTGGCACCGTTATTAGACATCGGGATTTTGAGGAAAGATCAAACTACTATGATGCTCTCCTCGCTGCAGAGTCCCGCGCTATTTCTGGGAAGAAGGGGATCCATTCTGCCAGGGATCCTCCTGTAATGCACATCACAGATCTGCTTACAGTAAGAAACACAACCGTTATACTGAATCTTAATGAAATCATCAACAGATTATTAATGGTTTCTTCTGCTGAAATATCACTTTCAGGCATCAGCAAAGAAAGCTAAAGATTTTTTGCCATTTCTGCAAAGGAGTCGGAGGATGCCTGCCATTGTGGAGTATGTCCTCAGCGGTCACCGGTTTAAGCTGTTAATTCCTAAGGAAACATGCAGCATTGCTTTCTCATTCTCAGGTGTCAGATGTCCTGGTCGTGATGAGCCTTTTTCAGATGAAGCAATTGCACTGATGAGGCGAAAGATAATGCAGAGAGATGTTGAGGTACTGCAGTTCCTTTATTTATGGTCCAGTACTTGGATAGTTTTACCTGCTTTGTTGTTGAACTCATGCTTTCCTGCATAGATTGAAGTGGAAACTGTTGATAGAACTGGAACTTTTTTGGGGTCTTTATGGGAGTCGAAGACCAATATGGCAGTAACAGTCCTTGAATCTGGCCTGGCAAAGTTTCAGAGTACCTTTGGCAGTGACAGAATCCCAGATGCTCATCTTCTCTTGCAGGCTGAGCAATCTGCCAAAAGACAGAAGTTGAAAGTAAGCAGAGTAGAATATATATAGCATATTTTGTGTTCCCACCTTTTTCTTTTTCTTTTTTGTTATGCTAATAGATGTCTGCCTTCAGATTTGGGAAAATTATATTGAAGGAGAGGAAGTTACCAATGGTTCAGTTGCAGAAGGCAAGCAGAAAGAAGTGCTGAAGGTGCCTGCAATATGATTGTGTTATGCCATTTCGAAGTGCTGAAGGTGCTTGTGTTTGATCGAATAAAATGATTGCTGATTTTTTTTTTTTTTTGTTTCAGGTAATTGTTACAGAAGTCTTGGGTGGCGGAAGATTTTACATCCAAACTGTGGGAGATCAGAAAGTGGCTTCCATTCAGCAGCAGCTTGCTTCTCTGAACATTCATGAAGCTCCTGTGGTTGGTTCTTTTAACCCTAAGAAAGGCGACATTGTCTTAGCTCAGTTTAGTGTCGATAAATCATGGAACCGAGCAATGGTAAGAGTGCATCTGGATGCTTCTGGTTCAATTTATAACTACCAAATTGTTCTTTTTAACCTCTATCCAAGTTTGATGCATTGAGGCACTCATCAAGTTGATTTCTTTCATTTTCCTTGGTTGATATCTTGTCAAAAACATTTTAGTTTTGTAGGATGGAGAGGGGGAGGATATGGAAAACTGAAGCAGGGACCTATATATGAGATAACACTCTTAGAGCAGCACAACTGAAATTCAATTCCTATTCACAATACAGTAAAAAATACTCTAAATTATTGTCGTACATTGTGGCACTAAAATACCTTTGAAAACAGAAACTCTGAAAATAAATAACATTGCGTTATTTTCCAAAGGTGACCTAATCCCAAATTCTTTGAATTTGAACTGTTGGGGCTGGGGTACTGCACCATTTTCCACTGATTGGGGAACACTCAGCCCTGAGTTTTAAAGTGCTGGAGAAGAACCATTAAGTGCAAGAGATTGCTGCATGATTCAATTTGAAGAAAACCCAACTCTTTTGGCCCTAAGATTTTATTCAAACCATTTTTTTTTTTAATCTAGTGTTTCTTCATGTGCTTCAACTTGTACCCAACCATCTGTACTGCCTGCCCACTCCAGTTGATCCAAACAATAGAGTAAAAACTCTTCCTCCTCGCTCTGTTGGAGTTAAATCCCTTCCTGCCTCCCCTTGCCCAAAGCTTTAAAAAACCAGTGAAGAAAAAACTGCAGCAAAATGGTGAAAATTCTGGAAATGTTTGTGTAGGTTAATCTTTTTCTGATAGAGTGCCAGGCATGGAGAATGGCGTAGAGGAGATAACTGTGATTGTTTTTATATCCTATCAAAAGAGTGGCGCTAGAGGTGTCACCCCAATTTTCTTTGAACCAAGAGAGTTAGGAGACCACACTTATAATGGGGAAATTAAATTTGATGTCCCTAATTTTAATGGAGATTCTCCTTTTTTTTTTTTTTTTCATTTTCTTTGCCTAGGGTGGGTCTTTTCAATGTATGCTCTAGTATTGAATAATTTGAACTATGCATGGTCAGTATTTTTTTTTTTTTGGATAGAAGACAATTTTATTGAAACAAAGAAGCATGGTACACACTGGAGGACAAGGAATCCTCCCTGGGCAAAAGATGCAAAAACTATAATGCACAAAAGAACAAGGAACAGTACAAGTATCAATTACAAGAGTGCTGCCCTCCAATCTCTCATGAAGTTGGACAGTGGTAAACCACAAAAAAATCTGTGAGTGCACCCAAAGGGAAGCAAGGAAAGTCGCTCTACCCCATAGTAACTGTGAGCAAGTAGCGCAATCTTTAAAAATCCATACTGCTCACTCAGTCCAGTTGATCCAAACCAGTGTTTTAAAAGGCGTTATTGAGGGCGCGCCTCGGGGCAATTTGGGCCTACAACGCACTAAGGTGCAGGTAGAAATGCGTAAATCCCTAAAGGCGTACGCCTCAGGGGAGAAGGCGTACACCTCTCATGTAAATGATTGCCTTTTACACCTCAAATCTCAAGGTGTACACATTGAAGCTTCTTCCCTTCTGCTCTCTCAATGAAGCCTTGGCGAAGCCTCCAGCGAGTCTTCTCCTCGACGATAGCCTCTACTCTCTCTCCGACGATTCCCCCAGCACCTCGTCTCTCTCTCCAACGACTCGACGGCTGCTATCAACGATTCATCCAAGCTTCTCGTCTCTCTCCGACGAGTCGACGTTCCCTTTCAAACTCTGATCTGCCTCTGACAACTCGTTCTGACATATTTTTTCCTTCAATGAACCCTTCGGAGCTGTCGTCTCTCTGCAGCGACCCTCTGCAGTCTCTCACCTCTCTCTGCGACCCTCTAACCCTCTCGTACTCTCTGCTGCAGCTGGCTTTTAGAATTAGAATCTGGGGACATTTTTAATTTGGCTCTCTTATAACTCATGCTTATTTTTTTAATATATTTTATTTATGTTTGTTAGTTAAAACTTAAAATTGGCCTATATGATATTTAAAAATTATGTTTTTATATTTTTCTCTATTATTTTAAAAATTTTCACATTTTTTTATTATATATAAATTAATTTTATTTATTAATTATTTTAAAAAATATAGTCCCAAAATGCTTACGCCTCAACGCCTTAAGGCTTACGCCTCGCCTCGTGGAGGGTAAAATGCCTCGCCTTTGCCTTTTAAAACACTGATCCAAACAATAAAGGGAAAAAATCTTCTTCCTTGCTCTATTGAATCTAAATCCCTTCCTGCCTCCCCTTCCTCTTCCCCAAAGCTTTAAAAAACCAGTGAAGAAAACACTGCAGCAAAATGGTGAAAATTCTGGAAATGTTTGTGGAGGTTAATCTTTTTCTGATAGAGTGCAAGGCATGGAGAATGGTGTAGATGATATAACTGTGTGTTGAAAAATTCTCATCCTTTGTGTTTGGCAAAACCTGATTGATTTTATATTCTATAAAAAAAATGGCACTACAGGTGTCACCCTAACTTTTTTTTGAACCAAGAGGAGAGTTAGGAGACCATGCTTATAATAGGGGAATTAAATTTGATGTCCCTAATTTTATTGGAGATGCTCCATTTTATTTATTTATTTATTTGCATTTTCTCTGCTTAGGGTGGGTGTTTTCAATGTATGTTCTAGTATTGAATAATTTAAACTATGCATGGTCCGTTTTTTTTTTTGGATAGAAGACAATTTTATTAAAAGAAAGAAGCATGGTACACAATGGAGGACAAGGAGTCCTCCCTGGGTAAAAGATGCAAAAAGCTATAATATGCAGAAGAGCAAGAAGAAACAGTACAAGTATCAATGACAAGAGCGCTGCCCTCCAATCTCTCATAAAGTTGGACAGCGGTAAACCTTGAAAAATCTGAGAGCAAACCCGAAGGGAAGCAAGGAAAGTCGCTCTACCCCATAGTATCTGTGAGCAAATTGCACGATCTTTAAAAATCCACACTGCTCGCCCAGTCCAGTTGATCCAAGCAATTTAGGAAGAAAACTTCTTCCTCGCTCTATTGGATCTAAATCCCTTCCTGCCTCTCCTTCCTCAAAGCTTTAGAAAACCAGTGAAGAAAAAACTGCAGCACAATGTAAAAATTCTGGAAATGTTTGTGGAGGTTAATCTTTTTCTGATAGAGTGCAAGGCATGGAGAATGGCATAGAATATATAAGTGTGTATTGAATAAATTATCATCCTTCGCATTTGGAAAAACCTGATTGATTTTATATCCTCTATCAAAAGAGTGGCACTAAAGGTGTCACCTCAATTTTATTTGAACAAAGAAGAGAGTTAGGAGATCATACTTATAATAGGGGAATTAAATTTGATGTCCCTAATATTAATAGAGATGCTCCATTTTTATTTTTATTTTTTGCATTTTTTTTTTTGCTTAGGGTGGGTATTTTCAATGTATGTTCTAGTATTGAATAATTTGAACTATGCATGATCAGTATTTTTTTTGGATAGAGGACAATTTTATTAAAACAAAGAAGCATAGTACATAACGGAGTACAAAAGAACAAGAAAAAACAGTACAAATATCAATTAAAGAGCGCTGCCTTCCAATCTCTTATGGGGTTGGACAGCAGTAAACCCTGAAAAAATCTGAGAGAGCGCTCCCGAAGGGAAGCAAGGAAAGTCGTTGTACCCCATAGTGATTGTGAGCAAGTTAGGAGATTTTTACAATTCTATCTTCCCTCTCAATTGACAGGGTCCAAAGGATGGTGAAGACAGCTGCAAACCAAAGAACTCTTTCATTTCTACTCTCCCCAAAACCCCTAAAATTAACCAATAACAAATCTCCCACCTTTTCTCAAAGCCACCCACTCTTCCTGCGCAAGTGAAAAATGGGCATTCTAATGTTTTGATTCTACTTTGCAATCCACAAAAATATGGGCATTTGTTTCATTGCTTGCATAAATGACAACACATGAAGCAAATATCTGGACTGAGAGCTTTATGTGGCCTTCTCCTCTATAGCAAATCCTATGTACAGTCCTTTCCAATATCACAGTCTAGACGAAAACCTAAATTTTCCTAGGTACCTTAGCCCTCCAAATCAGGATAGTGATAGAGGTGGGCAAGAAAAACCTAACCAAAAAAATGGTTAACCATTTTTTCTATTTGGTTTTGGTTCGAATTTTTTATTTTTTTTATTTTTGGTTTCGATTTGGTTTTGGCTTGGTCCATTCAATAACCACAATTAATCGAATCGAACCGATATACTATGAATATATAATAATATATAAAATTTTAATAATTTAAATTAAAAAAAAATTATATTGATTAAGCCATGCCCAAATTTTTATTTTGAGTATTTTAAATTTATATGTCGATTATTATGAAAGAACAATATTATTTGTAGTGATTTTAAAATTTTAAATTATGCATTACAGTTCAGGTTGGTTAACCAATGGATATTAGTCCAAAAATCTTTTAATCGAATTTCGGTTAACTATTTTAAATGGTTTGGTTTCAGTTTACATTTTTTGGCGAACTAAAACTTTGGTTCGGTTAATCCAACCATGCCCACCTCTAGATAGTGAGCTCTTCAACCTCTCTTTCATTGAGATTCTAAAAGAAATGGAAATCCCATAAATACTCCCTTCAGAAGAAAAGAAGGAACTGATGGGAGTGTTATGTAGCAATGGATATGAGGGAGTTTCAATTACAACTAGGACTCCTCAACGCATGCATCCTCCTAAAAGTGAACTTTTTTTTCCATTACCCACTTTGAACTAGACAAGAGGAAAGAATAGACAAACTACTTGGGATGCAAATTTCTAGGGACACACATGAGAGGTAATGCCACTGCCTCATCTTTGACTTGTTCCATTTGGTCCCATACTTGCTCTTAATCACCTTATGCCATAGAGAATCAACTTCCAAAGGGAACCTCCAAATACATTTTCCTATAAGGAAGATGTTTTTGGATTGCACATTCCCTATGCCTAGACCCATAGAATTGGATCGGCCCAACTAACTAGATGATCTCTCCTGCACTCCTCGGAATCCGACCAAAGGGAATCACACATCGACCTCTAGCAATTTGGCTACTTTTGAGGGAATCCTAAAAAGGGGGAGATAATAAATAAGAATGTTAGGCAGAGAGGCATTAATCAGAGGGGATCGACCCCCAAGAGGGAAATAAGCCTCTTCAAACCCTCCAATCTTTTAGCCACCTTATTAAGCACAAGATCCTAGAAGGCTTTAGAGTTTGGGTTTCCTCCTAGAGGGAGACTGAGATAGGATAAGGGCCACTCAAGGTAGTCTCAACCCGTTAGCGATGTGAAATTCTAAAGGACCCATTTCCCTATATTGATGCCTGCTATCCCACTCTTGGACATGTTAAGTTTTAAGTTCAAGATTTGCTAACAAATTTTAGCAAAAAAAAAAAAAAAGATTTTTTTTTTTTGGAAATTTGCAAAATTGTTGTAGAGAAGGAGCAAGGTGTTGACGGGGCCGTCAACCACTCCAGTCCTCCCCACATGCAAACCTCAATGGATCCCCTACTCTTGAGTGTGTAGAAGCATCCTACTAAGGGTGCTAACAGCTAGGGTGAAGTTGAATGGGGAGAGTGGACCCCCTTGTCTAAGACGAGAGAGCATTTGGTTTGCAACATCTTTCAACATTTCCTGGAAGGTGATGCCCATGACATCTCATTCCCGCGCCTATTTAAGCATGGGAATTTGATGTGGCAGGGATGTTCACATTCTTGGGAATTAAAAAATTTTCATGAAATATGGGCATCCTATCACACTCTATTACTATAATCTAAAATATAAAATAAAAGTAAAAATTTTAAATGTATAAATATTAAAATTTTTAGTTAAAAAATATTTTTAAAATGTTAATTAAATATAATATATTATTCACAAATGTATATTAAAAATGTAAATGTTTATGTTAATTTACATTTTAATTGAAATTTGTGATTTATTAAATAAAGTAATATTAATATTATTTCTTATAAAAATATAATATAATAGTTAATGTTTAGACATATATTGCCCTCAATTATTTCTATTAATCAGTTATTTAGTGTTAATTGTTTTAAATTTATTTATTTTTGAATATTTTAGGATGCATATTTAATTATGTATTTTTAGCAGGTTTTTAGGTTGAAAAATATAATTGTTCTTCATATATTAGTTGCATACATGTCAAGGGTATAATGGCCATCTTCTAAAAATACATGCTAGGATTCCCATGTTGAATCAAAATTTAAATGGGAATCTTATGTTCATTCTTGGGAATCTTACAATGCTAGCCAAACAAAAATATTCCCATGAGACAAGCACCCTTTTTGTTGTTCCAAAGGAATATTTATGATGCTACAAACTAAACGACTCCTAAAGGCCCTAAACCACTCTATAGGTTGATCATTTGGACTAGTATTGACAACACCCATTGCAATGGAATTCATGAAAAAAAAATTTAGGATATGAACTTCCAACACTTCCCAATTATCCTAAAAGAATGGAATCAAGAAGTCGTTGGGTTTGGGAATCTTATCTCTGCACATGCCAAATATGATTTTCTAATATCTTCAACCTCAAAAGGTCTTTCCTGCCATCAAACATATTTCTCTTGGATGGGACTCCAATCCAAGACTTCCACCATCAATCTATTTGGATTCTCCTCAAGAGGTAGAATTCTATAGAAATTTGTAATCTCAAGTGCAATATGAGATTGACCCCCCACCACTTGGCCAAAGTCTAAGATCAAATCCTTGATGTATCCTTCCTCCTCCCCCCACTTGCCACCATATTTAAATAATTAGAATTATAGTCCCCCTCCACTCATTTTGCCCTCAAATTTTGATGCCAACACATGTCCTCTCTTAATAAAAGGAAACTCATTACTGAGATTGGCCTCCTACTAGTATCCTCCTCCTTGAGAAAGCCACTCTTCTAACCTATCCAATCCAACAGTTTTAGAGAGGATACTATTTTTTACATTTGTGACATTTCCAGTAGTCTTTTTATTCCAATCTTTCAATTTAGATTTCAGGAATTTTAGCTTCTTCATGAATTTAATGCTCCCCCACCCATCCACTTGACACTTGCTCCACCAACATCTGACTCTCTCCCTAAAGGATGGATGAGTTAGCCACATGTTCTCAAAATGGAAATGTGTGGGCCCTAATTCATAGGGTTAAACTCCAAAAGGAAGGAGAGGGCAATGGTTTAAAGTGGGTCTAGGGAGAATTTGTTGAAAGAGATGAGGAAGCTCATGTCCCACTCATTTGTAAATAGAATGTAAGCTCCTGGTGAAACTACCGTTTCAATAGGATATCTCTACGCCTACAATACCAGATAAAGAAGTTAGACTTTATCATACTTGTGGAGGTCCTAGGGTTCCCTAGGATCTCTCTAAAGCTACGAGACACATTAAAGTTTTCCATTAAACAATCACTAAGGGTTACGAAAACTAAAAACATCTACAAGCTCTTCAAGGAAAGTCGCTCCCAATCTTGTATGTCTACTGTCCCTAAAACTCCTAATCATAAAGGAATCAACTTCCGTCAACTTATTTTCCTAGACAATATATAAGGGGTGGCCTTCGACAAGCTCCTCAATTACTCTCCTTTTGCCTTGACTACCTAGACCTCTAACATTCCAAGGAAGGATCTTCAATTTACACAAAAGAGGGGCTTGAATAACTTACCACCCTTGTCGTATTTAACCAATGAAGCCAACCTTCCCAACTCTCTCCAAAGTTTCTCGGCCTTTTTACTATCCCCTGAATCCCCTTTCCTTAACTTGATTTTCTCATCTCTAGAGTTAACTAGGGCTAAATCTAGCACTTCTTTTAGTTCATGGGCTTCCAGGTTATCTTCTCATTTTCTAATAGTTCTAAAGACAAGAAAGGACTCTCCTCCAAATGGCTCCCTATGACATAGAGGTGTGTATCCAAGATCTTTTGAGATTTCAACGGAATAAGTGGGTTACAATCATCAATGACATGCCTAACTTGCATATCTTATCGAGGCTTGTATCCTAGGTTGAAGGGTGGATAAATTGGGAATAATTTTGGTGCAGAAGGAGATTCCAAGTTTTTGACAAAGATGGTTAGTGTTGTTTTTACAAATTAAGAATCCATGGTATAGGGAAAACTTTGCACACAACAAGAACAACAATAATAAGCCTTAAGTCCCACTAGGTGCGGTCGACCACATGAATCCTTTTCTGTCACTTCACTTAATTAAGGGCATTTAACTTTGCCAGCTTAAGGGCTATTAAGTCTTTCCTCACTACCTTATTTTGGGTTATTTTAGTTCTACTTTACCCCTTTTAATACTAGAAATAATAACTCACTCCTTCTAACAGGTGCATTGCTTGGCTTGCATTTCAAATGCCTCGCATTTCGACAACGTTTACTTTTTGTACATGTTGCTACTAGCCCAACATTTTGAATCCCTAAAGCATGGCTGGCCTTATAGCTATCTTATAACTTTCCTTTTAATATTAAGGGTAGAATCACACAACACCCCTAATGCGCTCCCTGATTTTACCCATCCTGCTTTAAGTCTATGTATCATATCATCTTCAATTTCTACTTTTGCTTGCATAATAGATCCAAGGTAGCGAAATCTACTACTCCTTTCGTTATCGAAATTACATTTTATATATTCTGTCGTATTTCTGCTTATCCTAAAACCTTTAAGACTCTAAGGTGGTTCTCCTAAGTCCTAACTTAAAATTGCACTCCACTCCTAATTTCATCAATCAAAACAATATCTTCTGCAATCAACATGCACTAAGGGATCTCATTTTGGATATACCTAGTGAGTTCATCAATCATTAAAGCAAATAGATAAGGGCTCGTAATAGAACCTTGATGTAATCTTATTGATTGGAAATTCTTTGTACGCCCCTCCTACAATCCTAACGTTAGTCATTATTCCATGGTACATATCCTTAATGATCTTTGTATATGTTTTATACTCCCTCCTTTCTAAATCCCACTAAAGAACTTCCCTAGGTACTCTATCATAGACTTTCTCTAGGTCAATAAAAACTGCATATAAGTCCCTTTTTCTTGCCTCTTTATACTTTTCAAGGTTTTTTGTATTCCTTCAACTTTGCCATATTTTATGCCAGTTTCTTTTTGTCTTAACGGCTTTGGACACCATGATCCCACCCAACTTTCTTTGTTGCCCAAGTATCTTCCTTTGGACTCATGTAAAGTAGTTAGCCATTCTATTCTATAATGTGTTCGCGTGTACCTTATCCCCTGTTATCCAATCACTCTCTTTGATCGCTTTATCTTTGACTTTTATTATATTTTCTCACTTCAAGTTGTACCATCAAGTCCTTTTGCATTGAGTTATGTTGCTCTTTCTCTTCAATTTTTCAGTATATACATCTAATACTAAGACTGTGTTGTGTAGTCAAACTTTCACCTAAGATAATTTTATAATCCTAATATGATAGACGATCCCCCTTCATGGTTAAGTGTTCTTCTCTTTTTATGAAGTAGGTATTCAATATAACCAAATAGGAGGACACGACAAAATCTAAAATCTTCTCACCGAACTCATTTTTATCTTCATACCGATGGCTTCCATGTATCCTCTTATAACCTACATTGTTCTTTCCAATGTGTCCATCCAAATAAGCTCCTATGAATGCCTTTTTGACCATCGTATCCCTTATAAAATACTTTCAATATCTTCTCAAATTTGTCTTTCAGCTTTTTTACTAAGACTAGTTGGGGAACATATGCACTAGAGACATTTATCATCTCTTGGCTTAGAGCTATCTTTAGTATTTTACATTCTTAGCTCTCCTAATAAATTTCTTCGTTTGTAAAAAAAAACAAGTGATGGTATTTTACATTCTTATCTCTCCTAATAAATTTCCTTTTTTGTCAAAAAAAAGAAAAAGAAAAAAGAGCTTTCTTAATTTTTGTGATCATATCCTCTATTCTTTTAACATCTACTAAATTATCTTTTAGGTATGATTCTCCCCACATTTTTATGTTTTCTTTTTCTAGTGTACCAAAGTTTAAATCTTAATTTTTCAATTTCTCTAGTTTCATTTCCTATACATTTCATCTCTTGAAGGTTAATTAAGTTATTTTTTCTGCTGATTATAGTATCCACTATCTCCATGCTTTTACTCATGTCTTTGTATTCCAAGCTGCTAATCTAATCCTAGTTTCCTGTCTTCTTAGCCCTCTCTTGTCTAGAATGACATGATCTTGTCTACCCCTATCCATTTTTTGATGCACTTGGGTGGTGTAAGTACAATGTGTTGCTTGTAGGGGACACCTGAGTGAATATTTGGTCAAGAGAGCATTTTTTACACAAGGAGGAGGAGGAGGAGGAGAAAGAGTATTATAAGTAATAAAAGAAACAATCCCTTTTTACTTGCATTTTTTTGCTTTCATCATACACACACACATTGGGAGGCTGGATTAAATGAGAAAAGAAAATAAGAACTATTCAAATGGATGAGGTGCACCTTAAAACAGCATTGCACTTGGTGTGCAAGTGCCTTGCCGCTCCTTGGTGAGGTTTCCTTCCCTCAGGTCATTGTGTCTGTACTCCTTGTGCCTAGTCACACCCATCGACCATAGATTGCCCTCCTAATGTTTTTGTAGACTAGGTTTAGCGTGTGGAAAATTATTTCTAATACTAGGGTTTGGAATTATATCTGGCTGTCCCAAATTTAAAGTTAACTTGAATTTGGTGGATTGAAAAACAAGAACTATTTTGGAAGGGTCATTATGGAGAAATTAGGTCATGGGATTGCTTATTCACACGCATGAACCACAAGTGGCCCTCCTAATGAGTTTGTAGACTGGGTATAGCATTTGGAAAATTATTTCTAATGGTATGACATGACTAGGGTTTGGAGGTTATATTTGGCTGACCCAAATTGAAGGTAACTTGAATTTAGTGGATTAAGAAACATGAACTATTTTGGAAGGGCCATTATGGAGAAAGTAGGTCAGGGGATGAGATATAGGATCATGGTTGTTTATTATAGTTGGGGATGTAGGTCAAGTTGCAACTTGGTTTGGAAAACTACAAGCGGTGTTGTGCAAAACAAACAAGTTGATTGATTGAGAATAGTTGTTTAGTTTGCTGCTCATTCTAAGATTCAAGAGGATCCCGATTAACCTCCAAGGTCTAGGCAACAGTTAGGTTTGAAGTGCCTAGGATTTTTTATTTTTTAGCACAGTGCCTCAACTAACCCATGGCAGTTATAGAGAAAATTCAGGCAGTTGATCTTATGACTAAAATTCGAAGTGACATGAAGGTGAATGACTAATGCTTGCTTACCTATAGGATTGTTGGTTTCATTAAAATGGTGTTATGTGACATTCACTCAAGTCACATCCATTTGGTGCAGCCATAGTGGTTTCATATAAGGGTTCACATTAGCTAGCATCAATCCAACTGTGTGTGTGTGTGTGTGTGTTTGTGCATGTGCAAGCGCCATAGTCATCCTCAGATCACACTTCTTTCCCTTTTCTTCAACTCAAATTAAAATTGCTACACCTCCATTCCTAAGATCTCGTAAGGGCTAACATTTGTTTCCTTGTGAAGCACAGCTATCAAAAAGTGTAGATTGGGGATCTGACACCTTGATAGGGATATAGCGATCCTAAAAAGATTTTGTAGTCTTTATTTGTGTTTAGATTCTGCAGAATTGCCACTAACCCTTCATTCACCCTATGTGCGGTTATAATCGTTAGATCACCTAATAACTATCAATTGATTGATCTCTAGCTGAACCTAGGTTCATGGAATTGGTAGTGACGGTCCGCATAATCAAAGTTACATACAGGAGTATAATTATACCAGGAGAAGTTATACACACATCACATGAATGATACAATGATAACTTCCTGAATTTCAAACGTAGATCAAGTATAAAAATAGATTCTTACTTTTTTGAATTTAGGTTACCTCCCATTAAATATTGATAGGGCTTTCCTCACCTCTAGAAATCCTAGAAGACGTACTACATCAAGCAAACATAAGAATAATAATATAATCCAAAAAGTGATGATGTTCCTAATTCTCAAAATCTTAAATTTCCTAAAGCAAGTTAAAGAAAGAGATTAAGGAAGCTAAAAATTCAATTTTTTTTTTTACAGAGGAAACATTTTTTCAAATTAGTAACCCTAACCTACAACTACGTAGAGAAGAAAACCTAAAACCCTAAGAACAACTTAGAACCAGAGTAAAATTTTTTTATTAAAATACCCTCCCCACTTCCCCCAACTTTGTATTATTTTTGGGAGGCAATAAATACAAAGTTAATTTCAATAATAAAGATTAATATAATACTCTAATTTCCTAATATATTTTTAGATATTTTTTTTTTTCTGAAAATTTTGAGTAATCCCTGTAATAATAAGCATCATCATCATCATTGTAACATCTTTTGATTTTTTTAATATTTTTCATTTTTTGGGATTTAGCTCAATAATAATAATGATTATGATATTGATGAAGATGATGACGATGATGATAATTAAAAAGAAACCAAATATTTTTAAATATTATTTGTTATGTTTATTTTTTCTGATTAAAAAAATGAAATAATGAATAAACGAATAGCCGAAAAGTAAAAAAACATCGCACGTGTGCACGGAGGGTCACCCCACATGTCATCTTCTTCGCCATCTTGGGCCTAGAGTTTCAGCAAGAGACCTGCTGCAGGCAGCATCGCTGCATGATCTGGGTTGACCTCCGTTGGCGACCATCAGTGAACACCCATCACCAGCCGCCCTCTTTTCGCTTACTTTTGTACTTTATCAGTGCATCTGTCCTCAATGACCTCCTAGCCATTGTTGGGACCTTCTGGGCTCCAAGCAGCGACTGGAGGTTCCCTATGGGGTTTGGCCAGGCCTATCTCCCGTTAGCTTGCATGGATGTTTTCCTTCACCCTCTGTGTTCATGCAAGATTGCAAGTATGACCATGGTTCCTGTCCACAAGCTTGCTTTATCACCAACTGGGTGCTATTGAGACTCTGCTCCCCTCCTCTTTATCTTCTCTAGACTGCAGTCTCTTTGCCTGCTGCCACTCAAGATTTTCTTATCCATTACATCCATTAACATGAACCTCACTCTAGAACAAAATTCTAGGTGATTCCCATGCATCTGTATACACACGAAGCTTTGGAATGATCAATCAATCCTCCAATTGTGCTCATTAATTTGAACAAAGCTTCAACATCTTCTCCTTAAAGAATTTGTCAAACAGAAATACAAGAACAAGAAAGGAGAGGGAAAAAAGATAATGCATGGCCTAGAAACGTGATCTTGAACAACCCATGACAACTCAACATTCTAGTCCATACCAAACCCAAGACAAACATGCAACATATAACTGCAATTACACAAGAACAACTAAAGCATCATAAAACATACCTTACAATAGAGTTTAGGAATATACTTCTCAAAAATCCCTAAGAACAGCCAAGATTTCTCCCTCAATATGTCATGCCTTAGTGTCACGGGCCGACTATTTTCACACCTTTGTGAAAGGGTCATGCATTGCTAGTTAAAGCACTCTTGCTTAACTAACCGGCCTATTAGTTACCAACATTCATCCATGGAACACTTTCATTAGCATTCAATCAAATGGCAGCGGAAACAGTAAGCAATCATGAAAGCAGTGGCAAGCAAGCAGTAAACATTGAATCTACGCAATTCATTAACAACACCTCCATTGACATTGTATGCGTAGCAAGGGAGGCAAGTAGGCTAAACATGTTGACAATAGCTAGTGAGTTTTACAATGATTGATGACACTCACCCTCCCCTAAAGAGGATTTTATGTAATTATCATCCTGGTATTAGGAAACATCAAAGTGACCGAAGAGTCATACTGTCTTATTTGGCATACAAAGAGCAGATAACCCTACACTAGTATTTATATGATGGAAACCCATCCCAAGCACATGAGACAAACGGTCACAGGCAAGCATAATGCCTGAGCAAGCTTAGCTCGTGACATTCCCCCACTTATGTGGTCAACGTCCTCATAGACTTTGGTGGTAGGTACACTTCAACTTTGTCCACGAATGGTTGCATATCTTCCGTAGAAATCTAGCTAATTTCTTTATCACCATGACCTTTCCACTTCACTAGGAACTTCTGCCGCTTCTTCCTTGAGGTTATGAACTCTCTGTCTACAAGGATCTCTTCAACTTCACGTCTGTCAAGTTGCACTATCTTCAACTCTGCTCTGTTTAACTGACTTCTGCTCAGATCATTGATGTTGGTGTTGAACGGCTTGAGGCAACTGACATGAAACACATGGTGCACTTTCATCCAGTTGAAGTGCTGCAGTCTTCCCCCTTGATCTGTCCACTTCTTCATCTTCTTAGACGCTTTCTCTATATAGGCTCGGGCAAACTTTGCATTTTGTCTCCATTCTCTAGTGAAGATGTACGCCCTGTGACTTTTTCCTCTGTACAACTCGCCCATTGTGTGAGGTAACAACGGCTGCTGGCCTGTAACAAGCTCAAAAGGGCTCTTTTTGGTTGTTGAGCTCCTTTGGGCATTGACACAGAACGGAGCCACATCAAGTGGTTGCACCCCATTCTTCTGGTTGTCGTTGGAAAAATGGCGCAAGTACCCTTTCAGTAGCTCTTTAAATCTCTCCGTTTGTCCGTTTGTCTGTCGGTGAGAACTCGAAGAGATGTCAAGATGTGACTTGAATATCTTGAAAAATTCTATCAAGAGGTTGTCAGTGAACATTAAGTCTCGGTCACAAACAATAACTTGGGCAACACCCTAATGTTTCACTACATTCACAAGGAACAATTGTGTTGTCTCCTTTACCAAATAGTACTTTGGTGCAGCCATGAACGTACCATACTTCCTCCGCTCCCCCTTGTCTTGTTGGCAAGTGAGACAAATATGGGTATAATCTACCACATTATCACACATGTGCAGCCAATAATACCTCTGCTCCAATAGTCCTGTCATTAGAGTCATTCTTCGCGAATAACCTTTAACGAACTTACTGTAATAGCTGGCAAGGCCAAGAAAGGAACGCAACTCCCACTCTTGGGGCATCATCCTCTTCCTCCTCGCTTTCCATCACTTGTCCCGAAGTGGAAGATTGTAAGGCATTGAGTAATTCCTTGTGTTGACACTTCATTTTGTGAGGACCTCCACACAAGTAGCACGGGATTTTACTCTTCCCCCTTCCATTGGGTGTGTTGAATCCTCTAGATGACGAAGCTTCCTTTGAGGTTGATTCTTTATATTCGGCTCCCCCACTTTTGGGTTTGCCTTTCTTGAAAGACTATTCACAGTTTCCCTCGACACGAAACCCTTTGGACGAAGCTGGATTATCGACAGCGTAGTCAATCAAGCGTTCTGCAGTAGACAAGTCTTGAACTCTTTGCCTATGAAATTCAGTTCTTGCCCATGGTTTCGTCTCCTCTAGAAAATAGAACAACTTGTCCTTCTCCTACATGTCCCAGATATCCAACATTAAAGAAAAAAATTGTTTCAAATATTCCTTGATTGACCCAGTATGCGGTCTCTCAGCTTTTTCCTTGCATTATACTCAACATTCTCAGGAAAGAATTGGGCCTTGAGCTCTCTCTTCAAGTATGCCCAACTATCCACTACACATCGTCCAGTTTCAATTTCGTTTTACTTGGTACGCCACCACAGTTTGGTGTCACCAACCAAGTACATGGTCGCAGTATCTACCTTCACCTGTTTTGAGACCATCCTCACAACACTAAAGTATTGCTCCACATCAGACAAGAAGTTCTCAAACTCCTTGGGATCACAGGCACCCCTATACGTCTTGTGTTCTAGTACTTTGGTCTTGCTAACTCCCGGAATGTTGGAGTTCTCCATAGCAAGAACCATTAGATTCATCTTTGCATCCAGATCAACCATCCGAGCCTGCAAAGTTTCCATTGTATGGCGAAAGTCCTCTGACATGTCGCTATTAAACTTGCTTGATGTTTTTGTGATCCCATCACTTCATCAACAAGTTCCCTCATTTGGGCTACCTCTGCGGCCACAGTGTTGGTTGTTACTTCAGCCTATGCTTCCAGCACGCTAATCCTATTAGCATTGTTTGGTGCCATGGTTACTTACCAAAGCTTTCCAAATCCCACAACGAAGGTAACTGAATTCTCGTAGTAGCTGAACCGTTGCTCTAATACCAAGTGTCACGGCCGACTATTTTCACACCTTTGTGAGAGGGCCGTGCGGCGCTAGTTAAAGCACTCTTGCTTAACTAGCCGGTCTATTGTTTACCAACATTCATCCATGAAACACTTTCATTAGCATTCAATCAAATGACAGTAGAAACAGTAAGCACTCATGAAAGCAGTGGCTAGCAAGCAGTATACATTGAATCTACGCAATTCATTAACAACACCTCCATTGTCAGCGTGTTTGGCCTACTTGCCTCCCTCGCTAGATGCACATTGTCAACGGAGGTGTTGTTAATGAATTGCGTAGATTCAATGTTTATTGCTTGCTTGCCACTGGTTTCATGAATGTTTACTGTTTCCATTGCTATTTGATTGGATGCTAATGAAAGTGTTTCGTGGATGAATGTTGGTAAACGATAGGTTGGCTAGTTAAGCAAGAGTGCTTTAGCTAGCGTCGCACGGCCCTTTCACAAAGGTGTGAAAATAGTCAACCCGTGACACCTAGCATGATTTTACTGCTTGCTTGCCACTGGTTTCATGAATGCTTACTGTTCCCATTGCTATTTGATTGAATGCTAATGAAAGTGTTTCGTGGATGAATGTAAACGATAGGTTGGCTAGTTAAGCAAAAGTGCTTTAGCTAGTGTCGCACGACCCTTTCACAAAGGTGTGAAAATAGTCAACCCGTGACACCTAGCATGATTTTAAATAACGGCTGTTACATAACGGAACTTCAAGGGTCCAATATTGATATGGACTGCTATAGTGGTGAAAAAAAAAAAAAAAAATGATGGCCGTAATGGCCATTACCCTTCCGTAAGCGGTGAAAAAAAAAAAAAAAATGATGGCCGTAATGGCCATTACCCTTCCGTAACGGGCCATAACGGCCATTTGGATTTCGTTACACCATCATCCCCTGTCGACAGCCCTATATACTGAAAAATACATCATTTGTTCCTGATTTTTCTGAATTTTGCTGCAATTCTCTCTCTCCCAAAGGTCATCTGGCTTAGATGCAGTGATCTATGGCTGCCAAAACAGAAATTTTTGCTTGAAGTCGCCATACGAAGGTGATCTACTGCATCCACTTCCCTATGAAATTTTATGCATTTGGGTAGAAATTTGTTGCTGTTTGGAAGTGATTTGGGTAGATATGAGTATAGAATCACGCATATGCAATGTTTATAACTATTTCCACTTACTACTTAGTACTTAGTTACTTAACTTCTTAATTGCTAATTTTATACGCTTATAGATTAACTAATTAATTTGCTTAATGGGCCTAAATTGCTATATTTAGTTATTGATATTTTGAATATTAGAATTTAAAAATTAAAATTCCTAGAAAATACAAAAGAATATGTAACTATTAATTATTTTAATACAATGAAACTATTATCTATTTAGTCTTAAATTGCATAATGGGCCTAAATTGCCTAACCCCTAATGTCCCAATTTTTTATGCTTGCTTTTTTATTGACTTATTGTTATTTTGACTAGTAAAATTTTAAAATTAAATTTCTAGAAAATGATAAAATTATATGGAGCTATAATTTAACTATTTCATATAATGATACTAATGAATTTATTGTGTATGTATAATTGTATATTGACTCATTTTATGTCTCTAATTAATTTTCCTTTTCAATAACATTTCCAAATTTTTTAATCATTAAAGTAGTGGGAAGCATAAAAAAATGACTTTTCCTATAAACAATGCATGAAAATTAGTATAAAAATCATGTTGCATATTAAAAAGTGTTTGTTTGTTGAATAAAAGTGGTCAAAATTCATTAAAAATCATGTTTTAAAAGATTCCATGCCTATTCTTCAATTTTGACATGGTTGTGCATGCATGAAAATAATTCACGGCCACCACGACTGCTTCCTGTTATGTAACGTCCGCATCTCCCACGTCATGCAGCACCTGTGACCGTTACGCAATTTAAGACCATGCCAACTCCTCCTAGTGCTTGTTGTGTTTGCCAAGCTTTTCTTTAGGGGTTGTCTTCTTCCCCTTTCTTGCTTTGAATGTGTGCTCCCACCTTGGGAACCTCCTAAACCTTCTCCCTAGCTCCTCTATAAAGAGCTAAGGTCAGGGTTTTTTGAGCCACAAAGCTTAGGCTTTCGCAAAGTGCATTTAAAATGATGTTTTTTTTTAACTAATTTGCTAGAAGAATGAATCTAGACTTAGTTCTTGCCCACATTCAATATAAATAAACCAAATTAGTTGGTTTTGGGCTTTATAGACTCATGACAACATGCTAATTCCCAAGGATTTAGAAATTGAGGCCCCGATTAAGCCCGGACAAAAATGGGTACCAACAACAACAACAATTCCCATGGTCCTCAAACTTAACTTGACAAAGTTATATTATGTTCTTTCCAACTGAGGAGAGTTAATACAAGAAGCCCGTAGCATGAAGGGATATTATCCTCTTTGGAGGCCCAACTGCAAAGAATAGGATCAAGGGGCTTGTGAAATCATGGACCCATTAGATTCAAGTTTAATTAGTTAAAGGGATATTTTGGATTCTTTTAGTGGGGTTTATTTTTTAAATATGGAGAATTATAAATGACTATGATGTATTAGGGTTAAATAAGCTCGATTATTTTAGAAATGAAGCGAATTAATGTGGGTTTTCTCCAATTTTAAGTGTTTAGGCTTTTGTGGATTGTCACAATTGCAGATCATAGGAAGCAGGGAGCAAGAAGCAATGGTCTTGACTCCAACTTTAACTTGTGTAGTAAATGTTTTTTTTTGGGGTCAAGGCCCACACTAGGCTTGGGCTGCACAGCAGGAGGTAGCCATTCCTCTTGCAATTTTCTTGTGTGCTCAGAAAGAGGGGAACAGAAGAGTTTTTAAAAATTCAATCACAAAGCAATAGTTGAAGCAAAGAGCTGTGGTTTACTGCGGTTTCTAGTTGGCATAGTGGACTTGCAGCAAATGAGTTCTATGTAATTTTATTTTTTTGTGGCCCCTGTCAGGTTGGTTGATTTCTTGTACTTTGGGTTGGCATCTCCTTTGATGCCTTCCTAGCATATACCATCTTTACTGATTTAAAAAAAAAAAAAACAAGATGTAGCCGTCTCATGTCTCACAACCCTTTCCACTCCCAAGGTTAGAACCCAAGGCCTTCCGCATGGAAGCCCCAACGTTTAATCATTGGGATGTCCCTAGGGGACAAGAAAATAGTAGAGAAAAAGGGACGAATGAATAGTGTGTTGAGATGCATATCAAGAATTGGATCAGGTGGAGACAGTAATATGGAAATCTATTAGGATCCGTATCAAGAAAAGCATTTGTAGATCTCCGCATCATCTACATCTTCCAATCAATATCTGTGAAGACTTCAAAATTCTAGTATCTAATGGGGAGTTAAATGGTCTTTTGGTCACTGATTCTGGTCTTGGTCACTGCATTTTCTTTCTAATGCAATCATTGTGCATTCTAAACCATTGCAATTTCATTCACTATTTAAACTATCCGATTTCAGCTTAAAGCTCACCTTAAGATGATGCATGCTTAAGATCCCTTGAGGGGTAGTCTAAAATACCAAACAGCAAAAATATAATACCAAATAGAAAAAAAGCCAACACATTTTACATTGAGACTTGTGCACTAGCACAAAAGGCATGCCTATTGCGCTTTTTTAGTTGAGGCCACACATTTTGATCTTGTCAATCTAAAGTTGGACATGAATAGAAAATTATAGCCACATGTTTATCTCAGGGAATGTCGTAATATGAGTTCTCCTGGACCTCACTTTTCCAAAATAATTGACACTTGCATACTAGAACAATAAAATAACAACCTTGGAATGTTATAACTACAGCTTGGAATGATTTACTTAGGGGCTGTTTGGTATTACTATCAAAACCAGAAACAAAAACCAAAAACCAATAACCAACAACCTATTTGGTTAATATTTATAAAACTAAAACAAATTAAAAAGTGCTCATTTTCATATTTAAATCAAATAATAGTATAAAATATGATTAAAACAATAAAATTGCAGAATAATGCACATTAAAATTCGATGTTCAAACCTTGTGGAGCAGCAGCCCATATACTTACGTAATCGATTTCTAAAAGAAAAGAAGTGTCAACCCCATTTATTTTGAAGCACGCTTCCATGAATGGTTCTTTAGTAATTTCTGAATTAAACTAGATGTGTGCTTCCAGTAGGCTAGTGCGTGACGTATTTACATGAATTATGAAACTTGTGTGTCTAGCCTCTCGCTAGATTTTTTTTTTTTTTTTGTGATCATTCCTTCAATTTCCATTGATCTTATTTCAAAATATAATCTGGGAAACTCACCGTCTTGGGCCTTAGTTATCCAACACATTTTGCCAAATGGAGAGTATTTAGTGCATATACACAATGGGATGGGTAAGTGTAGCGACAATTTCCCTTGGAAACTCATGGAAAGCTGCAGCCCCCACAAAGGTTGCTTTTTTCATGTGGGAGGCAACTGTCAGGACTCAGGAGGATTCTTACAATTGACAAATCCCAAAAAAAGGGCTTACCTCTAGTTAATAGGTGCTTTTTATGCCTGGAGCAGGCTGAAACAATTGGGATCATCCTTTTGCACTGTTTTTGGACCAACAAAATCTGGAACTTGGCCATCTCTATGGGCAAGCAGAAGAGGGTCAATGCAGCTATGGTGGAGGGCAAATTATGGGGCTTGGAAAGGGATCTACTCTAACAAGGATGGTAGAAAATCTCTTTCCCTCATCCCCCATTGCTATTTTTTGGGCGTTGTGGAGAGAGGAACTGGAGAACTTTCTAGGGAAATGGTTTTCCCCTTCAGGCTTGTCATGGACCTTTGGATAACTATGATTTTTACTGGTTGTGAAGGGCTTTTTTGTAATCCTTGATTTCCTCGATACCTTGGTGTTGTGTTGTTTCTTGTTGTTTCCAGTGCACTTGGGTGGTATCCGCTTGATGCCTTCATCCTACAATAAATAAATTTCTCTTCGTGGATGAAACAAAAATAAAAAAAAATAATGGCATAGGTGAGCACTTATGCTGAGTTTAACTGCAAAACACTCACTTCATTTGGAACTTGTTTGTCCTTCAGTGCAATCTCAGAAAATAATTAGAAATCTCAATTAGCTCTAGCAGTATGTTGGTCTTTAAAATTTCAATTTTATAATTGCTTAGTCTTGAAACTCAGTTTTCTAGATGTTTCATAAATTTGCCCATGAGATTCAAGAATGTATGCCTTTATTATTGCCCATGGTTTGAAAATGGGAATGCTAGACATGATTCAATAGCCATTCAAGTTATAACAATGAACTTTTTTTTTCCTGTAAATCATTGAAAACAATTTTCTTTTAAGTTATTTTACAAAATGCATCTTCTTCACATTCTCCCCTAATTCTGATCTTTATTATTTTCCATGTAAAGATTGTGAATGCGCCTCGAGGAGCTGTTGAATCCCCACATGATAAGTTTGAAGTGTTCTACATTGACTATGGAAATCAAGAAGCTGTTCCTTATAGCGAGCTACGGCCTCTTGATCCTTCAGTGTCCTCTGCAGCTGCCATTGCTCAGCTATGCAGCCTTGCATTCATAAAAGTTCCAAGCTTGGAGGAGGATTTTGGTCAAGAAGCGGCTGAGTTTTTGTCTGAAATCACACTAAACAGTTCAAAAGAACTCAGGGCTGTGGTTGAGGAAAGGGATACTTCAGGAGGAAAAGTGAAGGGGCAGGGAACTGGGACAATTTTATTTGTTACTTTGTCAGGTGTTGAAAATGAAGACAGTATAAATGCTGCCATGCTGAAGGTTTGAACTTCTAACTTTTTCCATGTGGTTACAAGTCTTTTATTCATTCCCATCACTTTATCCATGTGTACAAGCTTTTATCAACTGCTTCCATCTTGTTGAATTGCTATATAACTATTCCCCACACGCTAAGTTTTGGGCACCATGCTAATGGAGGATTTACATATGAAATAACTTCTGATTCAAACTGCAGTCTGATGAATCATGCATAGAACCTCAGTAAATGCAAGGCCTGCCTACATAATTATATTTGTGCAAGGACCCCTTAGGAAACAAAGAAAATGATTTTTAATTATACGGACAAACAACTAGTGCAGTCTTTTTTCCATGGGTTGTCCAAGTTTATGGGTGGATGCTAAATAAGATTCAGGAATCAAGGAATCATTGGGAAATGAAATCGTGTTTGCTTTTTGAATGAGATTTGCCCAACCAGAGCCACCCCCAGGTGCTTTGAAAGGCTCTTATCCCATGATCAAGGAGGCTTAGACTATATAGGTAGCTTGCTATGTCTGATATTTTTTATTTCAGGAACCAATTTAGTCATCACGCATTGGTTAGCATTGGTTATTTGAATGTGAGCTTTTAGGGAAAAGAAAAAGAAAAGAAAAAAGGGTATTGTTTAAAATGGGGTGTGGTTGCTGTGAAGCTGGACTAACTGCTTCATGGTCATATTAGAGCACGGCTGTAAATTTATTAGCTCTCATTCTCAATATCCAGCATAAGAAACAATCAAAACTGCATAAAAACTAACCTCGTCCCCTTCTTCCCAATGGTTTGATTCCCTGCTACTGCTAATGCATTCTGACCATTTTTTAAATCTGCAGGAAGGGCTTGCTAGGTTAGAAAAGCGGAAAAGATGGGACTTGAAGGAGAGGCAATTGGCCCTTGACAATCTGGAAAGCTTCCAGGAAGAAGCTCGGCTTAGTAGGCGGGGGATGTGGCAATATGGGGATATCCAGTCCGATGAGGAAGATGCAGCACCTCCAGCTAGAAAAGCTGGTGCCCGGCGATGAATTTAACCCCCAAGTTTCCTGAAATGAGGGTTGTTAAAAAGAGGACTACTGCGGCAGCCCATAATTAATTAGTGGCATGTTGATTTGTTGCTAGAGTTATAAAAGAATAAATGCTGTTGCGGGCTAAACTTGCTCAAGGTTATTTTGTTTTATTTTTTTTTATTTTTTTATTTTAGAAGAAAAAAATTGAAGGGAGGTGAGGGAACAATTTTTTTTTTCCGTGTTTTTTTTTTTAAATTTTTTTCTCTCTTAATAAGTTGTGCTTGGCGCAGATTATCTTGTCCTAGTCTGGGGACGTCATTGCAATTTTTGTGAGTTTAGGAATGTAATAGATTTTACTTTGGTCTTCCTTCCATGTAACAGTTTTTAGTTGAAGTGCTTTTTTCATGCTTGGCAGTCGGCGATAATTATAGGTTTTCTTTTACAGCCCGCCAAAGCCCGAGTATGATTCTTTGTTTTTGTTTTTGTATTTTGATATGCAAGCGTGCTACGTTCTCGGACCTATGCAATTTGAACCTGAAAAATGAGTACACCAAAATGACCATCAGGCACAAGTTCAAATTACACAACCCTCCAGAAGTTTTAACACTAAAACCCCTTCTGATGGGAAGGATTGAGAGCGTGAAAATGGATCTCTGGTGATTGAGTGTTTTATATATATATATATATTATGTCTCTCTCAGGTATCCATTAAGCAATAATTTATCAAGATTTCTTTGGCACTGGTAACTCATGTCCAATCCCTCAAAGAAAATAGAGATGGCCTTCAATCCTGGTGCACATGTCTTTTAAAGGTTTTGGTGACCTGCCCCATGCTCTCATAGGAGTTTTTTTTTCTGTTTATTTATTTATTTTTTAAAATATATTAAATAATACTTCTTTTGGAAAAATAATTTTTGAAATAATTGACATAATCTTGCTGGACCAAGTAGCGAGATTTGTCATGTGTTAGACCCAAGATAAACATAACACATGACAAATTTCATTACTTGGTTGAGCAAGATTTGCTTGTCACGCGTCTAGACTAGATTGGGTTGCCATTTAAATCTCGCTACTTGGTGCAGCGAGATTTTTTTAAATCTCACTGCACCGAGTAGCGAGATTTGCTGTGCATATGGAAAAAAATCTCGCTGCATCAAGTAGCGAGATTTACTGTGCATATGGAATTTTTTATGTTCTCTTTATTTATTTATTTATTATAATAATAATTAATTAAATTATTGGAGGGAAGAATCATTTATTAACTTAAATTTTCACATAGAATAAATTATATTTTGTAATTTAGTTAAAAATATTATTTTTATCATAAATTAATATAAGTCATACATTATAAATATACACTAATAGTAAGATTATATTTAATTAAAGAGAGAAATCTTCTATTATTTTGTTGAGTAGAAAATATTTAAATATTAATTAAAAATAATTATTATTGAAATTGTTAACTAAGAATCATAATAATTCTAATTTGTTTTCTTTTTTTATTTCTTCTAGCTTCCTTTCCTTTCACAAAATCTTGGATGCAAATGGAGCCCAACAGTTTTGTCCATTATACAAATCTACAAAATTATCCAAGAAATGACCTTCATCTGAGAATTTTTTGAATACTTTAGTTTTAGATTCGAGTGCCTATTTATTTGCATAGTTAAGAGGAACTTATCGTCATCCTCTTTCTTTGTAACAACTTGCACCATGCAAGACAACCCCCCACCAGGCAAAAAGAACTAGCAAATAACATCAATACTACCTTACTCTACCTTAAGAATACCATTTTAACTATCACTTGGAAACCATCCATCGACACTATGAAATTTATGTTCCACGCACTGTCCAAGCTTCATAGTCACTTGCTTGGCTACTTCTAAAGTACGCTGAGCCGCGGAATTGACCACTTTTAGACGTCCTAAGTCCTCCAAGTTCAAGTTGAGTCTCTATGCTTTTGGCTTTGAGACAAAGTTATGTGTAGCCCTAGTTTCCACTATTGTAGAGGTACTCTTCCCATTGATTCGCAGATCCAGAAACATAAAGTCATACACTTGGGTAACTTTTGGTCCTTTTTCTTGCCTCTCCAACACATTGAGTAATTGCACTGCACACATCCTCGGGGTCATCCTCATCATCTCCATTTGCCCCCTCTATAATGGAAGCTTGCAAGACATTGAGCGATGACTTGTGATAGCAATCAACAACTTTGTGAGGGCCTCAACATAGTTAGTCAAGGCCCAATCTCATCCAGTGGCAGTAAACTAGGCGAAGGCCTAATCTCATCCAGTGCTACACGCAAAAACTCCTTGGACATTTTCCCATTTCGATCATTTGCTATCGTTTTCAAAGCTGCCTACAGTGATTGCATTGAAAAGACTGAAAAACACACTTTAAACAACTACAACTAGAAAAGATTGGCTTATGGCTTTTTTTTTTTTAAAAAAAAAAATCTTAACTTTTGTTATTAGTATTCATAGCTGGGAACAAGCTCAAATACAGAATTGAAAGGCTCAACACATCTTCGTGTTATCATGACTAACAATGCGCTTATGGGTTTTTTTGTTAGTATTATACCTATTCTTATCAATTCAGTATTTAAGATAGCACAAAATCTCACTTCGGTTGCCTAACCTAAGGACTTATATGTTAATATAAAAGTAAAACAAGGAAAGCTTAGATATAAGAAATTTTGCAAGGATAAAATTTGCATGACAATGAGCAATTTGGTGCTAACCTTGTCGGTGTCTCTATGTGCTAACTAAGTAGCATACATAATTTGAGGGTTTATTGTTGTAAGATCACACCAAAATAATCTTCTTAATAGTGTATATTTATAACGTATGACTGTTATATTGAGTTATTTATTTGTTGTTGACCCAATATTCTATAATATGAATAATAGTAATTTGAGTATCGAAACTCAAAATTTGATATACATTTAACGTAGTGTGGGAGTCCAATTATATAAAGAATCTTACTGTAGAAATTTCGGCAGAGTCCCTTTTAAAAATTAAGCATATCCCATCCATGCACCTGTTCAAAGAAAACATTTATCTTAAACAATCGATACCAGTACGTTCACAACGTTACATTCACAACTTTCATACACATTCAACGTATCAAATTATTGTAAAAATTTTGGCAAAGTCCCTTTTAAAAATTGAGCATATTCCATCCATGCACTTGTTCAAAGAAAACATTTATCCTAAACAATCGATACCAGTACGTTCATAACGTTACATTCACAACTTTCATACACATCCAACGTATCAAATTACTATAAAAATTTTGACAGAATCCCCTTAAAAAATTAAGCATATTTATCCATACACCTGCTCAAAGAAAACATTTATCCTATACAATCAATACCAGTATGTTCACAACGTTACATTCACCACTTTCATGTATACGTCCGTGGGAAACATTACAAAACGTTCATTCACACCTGTCATAACCAAATTTCATTCACATATACTTCATGTGGAAAATAAATAAATATTTCTAATTATAGATAAATAATACAACGATGCTCTATATAATTGAAAAAAGAAAAAAATATAATGCTATACAAACGAAATAATAGAACGATGATCTATACAAATGAAAAAAATGAACAAATAGATGATGTACAAAAGAAATAATACAGCGATGATCTATAAAAATGAAAAAAAATGAACAAATAGATGTTGTACAAATGAAATAATACAACGATGATCTATACAAATGAAATAATGAACAAATAGATGTTGTAAAAAGTAGGTCAAAAGAATCGATCCTACTACTCCGTGCCATAGGGAGGTTGTCTTCAATTTCAGGGTGGCTGGCGTCTGCGTCTTCCCTCTCCTGGTAGCTCCTCCGCGTCTGGTGTCCGGGCTCGTCAATGTGCTACATGTCTATCATTTTTTCCAATAGGTACTGCATCATCTATATCCATGCGAAGCGGATGAGGAGCTAACTTGTATGAAGTCTCTGGATGAGTTTGAGGTGGCAAAGCTGGTGCATCCACCTCCTCTGCATCGAGAGGGTCGTCTAGCAGGTATGACATTGACGAGGTGGCGGCAGAGTCAGATGGGGTGTCCACCTGTCTACTCGACGGACCCGCAATATCGGCGGCTGTCGATGGGGCATACAGTGCGAACAGGCTGAATACATACTTTGCCTGTATAACGGGCGGCGAGAAGGCCGAACTCAACGGACAACTGGAGAAAGTTGCTTGACCTCCTCGTGGTGTTGGGGCTTGTCATGGTGTAGCGATCCGTCACTCGTCCTCATGAACAATGTCCAAACTTGCTCTCGCTAAATTCTAGATAGCGGGCTTTGAAGAGAGTAGGTCGATCTTGTGTAGTATATTCGCCTGAAGCATACAAAAAGAAGTGATTACCACATTGACATCGTAACATAGATGGTAAAAAATTAGGTGTATATTAGAGTATTCTTACGAGACTCATGTAAGTAGCCGCGGTCCTATCCATGAAACGTCATGTGATGGACCTATACCATGTATAATATGGGTCCTTTGGACCCATCGAACCACCCACCTCCACTCCCTATATGATGTACTCTCGTCGATGCCCCCACATAGTCACATACATCTCGTGCTCGGTAGCCTAATTCGTGTTCCCTCGACTACGACCATCAATCTTGTGTAGGTTTTCCCCAAGTACATCTACCCCCGATGTCAAAAAGTAGTTGGGAATGCCCGGCCGATAGCTGAACTGACGCATCACTCAGTCAGGGGGATGCCACTTGATAATATGAAAACATATGTGTGGCACTTGGGCTACCCACAGATCCCTCCCAACTGCATAATTAGTTGGTACGTTGGCTATAACATCATCCGTGTAGGGCTCCCATATGAACTGCGCTTAAACATAAGCAAAATGTAAGAGGTGGGTAGGGCTATCTGATAAATATGCAATTATGATGTGCTACACTTGAATCGAACTATACCTCATGCTCCCGGTGCATGTCCACCTCGAACCTGTTCAAGGGCAATGTATGTTGCGCAAAATTTTTCGCCAACAATTGATCCCTCCACCTGTACAAATAATATGTAAGTCAACAGGTGTAATGAATAGTACGTACTACGAATTAATATTTATAGTACTCATACCACGATTGCATTGTGAATGAAGTTATTAACCTCTATACGAGTAGGATTGGGTCAATCGGATGATCGTCCTGGTCCCTCACAATACGCTGGACACAACGGTGTGTAGGAGCTAAGGATGTGAATATCTCCCATGCCCAAACCTGTGATAAGCGGAGTGCTCCTCCGATCTGCGAGTGGGACACATCAGCAGCGCGATACATCTACCGATAAAGCCACACTAACGTTGCAAACCCCTAATTGTACTCGCGTATCTCTGCTCGCTTCGCGAGGAGTGAAAGGAACATCAAATGCACATAACTCCCTGAAAGGTTGGAGAACAACATCCCATATATCAATCGCAACAAGTGGGGATGTGCGTGGCACGCTACCGTGTGATCATTTGCAGCTTTAGGAGTTGGTGAAACATCTCGCCCTTAAGAAATCACATGCGGATGCGGGCACCACCCCTAACAATCTCTCGCACATACGGCGCAATGCTCCCCCCTGACCTCCCATCAATCGCCAGCCCGAACAACACTGCAACGTTCTGGAGGGTGATAGGCGCCTCCCCATGCGGTAGGTGGAACATTTGCATCTCTGGCCTCTATCGCTCCACAAAGGCGGTCATCAAATGCCAATCCAACTGGATATGACCAATCTAGTATATCCCATAGAAGCCTACTTTCGTATCCAAGCAACGATGCGGGGGTCTGTTTCTATCCTGTAGTGGACTACCATTGTGCCCCCTCGACAATATAAGACGTCGGAGCGTGAATTAGCCCACGCCCATTTGGACTCGTGACAATCGCCCATCATCAATACACTGGAATTGGACGGCCGTGGACCGATCCTTCTGAAGGTACCATTGAAATACAATCAATATAATAATAATAAGGACACGAGGGAAATCAAAGAGATTACTGAGTTTCAGAATAAGGACTTTCCATTTAGATATCTTGGAATTCCCCTTGCACCGTCGAGGCTAAATAAAAATTTATTGAATTAAAGAACCAATTGATGCAGAGTTGTGGGGTTCAAAGAGCAGCTGAATGTCTTCTTGATCAGTGGGTGGTTGATGGCCCAATCTGCTCTTCCCAAATCTATAACTTGTAGAGAAATAAATGAAGTTTGGTTCTTGGCGTAAGGAAGTGTGGACGTGTGGCAGCACCTCGAAGCATTCCTTCACCCTTTCAATGAAAATTAAAGGTAATAATAGGACATCTACATGAACTACTATAAGTGATAGGTCAGTGCGAAGGCCCAACTGCATCCTCGGGTTGTGTCCTTCTCGGGAACCTCGTGCGATTATGTCCTTCTTGGTAACATATGTTGCACGTGATATTCTTCTTACCTTCCTATGAGTCCATCTCTTGCAGTTATGTCTTGCTCGTACGTGTCTTCATCTTGAAGATGAACATTGTTCGTAATGTTCATTCCCTCGTCCAATGCATCATTCGTAATGGCAAAAAACGATCTTGGACCCTCTGTCGGGACTTCTTCGCAACCTCCATAGGGGTTTTGTGTGTCAGCGGCTCGAACAACGACCTTAGATATTCATTAAAATCTACAGTAGGCATACCACCAACTTCTGAACTCATATCGATATGACGTGTTTCTTGGGTGTCTTCCTCCACTTCATTTAAATGTTCAGCAGGCGCCTCTGGCTGCCTAGCCACAGTTACACCCATTTGAGGAATGATTTTGACATATAATTGCATAATTAAATATGTCGGACCTACACAGTGTGCATCCAACACAATGCGCAGACCATAATCATCAGATATAGGAACAACCTCATAGAGGACTGTATTATTGAACCCTCACAAAAAGTATCTTGCAGTCACCCGCAATGCATATTGATTTGGATCAATATGCCAATATTTGTATATCTTCGTATACAATTTATTTAATTTGCACCTATGGTCAATTCGAATTGATCGAAATGAATAAGTACTATAACTAACACCATCTGTTCTGATTATAATGACTCTCCTATACACAACAATACCGTCACCAGAGCACTGCTTGAGTTTCCTGCCATTTAGATCGGCGCTCGGGAAATAAAAAAGACCTACACAAAATAAAATTGTATGTATAAGTGATATGTGTTACTTATAGTAATCAAGAATTAATTTCACTAAGTATACGAGACAGTATAAGCATCATTTTAACGCAACTACACTAGTTATCTATTATTCAGATTTTATTATCTGACTAATGCAATCTTCCCTATACATTCATAAGCATGCAATCTTCCCTATATGTTTCACTCATTGTAACGCCCCGAACCCTTAATCCCGGGTCCGGCGTGTTATACTTGATAAAATCTTGATAATCCATAATTCATAATATACGTAGCGAAAAACATCACCATAATCTCCATATAACATAATACCAAAGTTTACTAATTCTAAGTATAATTCATAATAAATCATCTATCACCTGCATTTCCATAAATCAACATAACTCCCAAGACATTTCAGAATTTTCACATTTCTTACTCAATAGCCTTAAAAATAAAGACACAAAACATAAATAATTACATTCCCCAAAATTAACATATAAATATACCATTTTCTTTTTCTATTTCCCAATAATGTTATAAAAACCTCGAACTCTCAAAGCTTGATCTTAAGGAAATCCTAAAAAAGATAAATTCATATTCGGGTGAGACACATCTCACTAAGGGAAGAAACAATAAATTAAAATAGTATGTGACCAACATGAGTCTATATAACAACATAATATTTAATATTTTAAAATCATTAACATAATTTCTGAAATCATTCTTTGAACCTAATCAATCACATGCAAAAATTTAACCCACGAGATTACCCGAGGATATGGGTGATTACTCGCCCATACAAGTAGCACCCCTCTACTCTGATGTTTAGGCAACCCTAAGGTCACTAAAAAAGCATACCAGGGCACTCACCTTACTCAGTAAGCTCTCAAGTGTTAGATTGATCTCGTACTCACACCGTTCAACAATAGCTTACTGGCAAAGGTCCTAAGGATAAGGAAATCTACTCGACCATACAAGTAGGTTCCCTATGCCCTAGTACCTTATGCAGCTACTGCCACATTTGAAGCTACTAGAGCACTCGCCTTTCTCAGCAAGCCCTCAGGCAAAGAGTACGCCCTGCTCAAATCATAGCACATTTTACGTACATAAGTACTTCTAATATCATAATACATCATTTTGTTTGCCATTATTCTGCATCTCTTAACTGTTCATGTTTACATCTTTTACTTTTCATTTCATTTTACTTTATGTGGCTCTTTCCCATTTTACATTGTTCACATTTCACATTTCATTTCTATTTCATTCATTTCCATTTTCATTTCATTTCATTTCATACCCAGCATCTTTCAACTATTTTACTCAGCATCTTTCAGCTGTTTTACCCAACATTTTTCAGCTGTCATACATTTATCCAGCATCTTTCAACTGTTTTATCCAACATTTTTCAGTTGTCATACATTTATCCAACATCTTTCAGCTGTTTTACCTAGCATCTTTCAGCTGTTTTATCCAATATTTTTCAGCTGTTTACCTAGTATTTTTCAGTTATTTATATGGTTGTATTAACACACACAAGCAACATAGTCTATATCATGTTTTATTCACAATACATTGCTTACTTAACTTGCATCTCATACATTTAACATATATTTGCACAGAATCTCATGCCACATAGTTTAACAATAAAATTCATACATTGCCTGTAAAATAAGTTAACCAACATTTAATGTTTATATACTGAAAATACCTTTCAATTCTTACATAATTATCCTGAAAATATTTTTCCACTTTCATCAGTTCATTTTTGCATATACATATCTAATAAACAACCCTAAACTCGAAAAAATATAATTTAAACAATTGACATTTTACCCATATTGAAACATATACACGTATATATAACACAATATATTTTTTCATTAAATTTATAAAAATTCTGGTTTAATATATATTTTTTCCTTTACCTGATTTCTTGAATTACGCCAACAGGGATCTCGAAAAATACCTGCGGCGCTCACTCGGATCCTAAATCAAAAATCCTAATTCCATTAAATTAATCCTAAGTAAAATACTATTTAAATATTTCTTAGCGCCCTTAAATACTAAATTAATAATTATACCCTTAAATATAGCCAAATTACCAAATTTTTCAAATCCCACTCTCGCTTTGGAGTGGGGTTTAGAAAACCCCAATTAAAACTTTACTTATATCAAAATGACGACGATCACGACTAGGACCCCATGGTGGTATCTGATCGTCGATTCCACAGTAGATTTAACGAGAAATCGAAAAATTAGGAAAAATTTGTCTTACCCCATGAATGGTGCCTACGCTCCCACGACAAATTCGCTCCAGCAGAAATGTTGGTAGCGGAGTTAGGAATCCAATGACACATTTCGTTTTCTGATCGGTGTTCGTTAGACCGATGATATCGAGGAAAGAGAGGAAGAGAACAGAGGAGAGTGACGGAGAGTAAAGCGAGAGAGAGACCACTTGGAGTCTCTGATGAAATAAAACAACTCAAATGTCTTGAAGCCACCGGAGGCTTCAGGATTGATATATGTATATAATATTTATATTATAATAATATTCTTTTAACATACTTATACACACACACACACACACACATATATAAAATCTTATATTATAATATAATATAATATATTACTATATTATATTAAATCATTTAATTAATAATGATAATAATTTAATTAATTCTAATAATTTAATTTTTTATTTTTAATTTTATTTATTTATTATTATTATTTGATTATTTGATTATTTTTATTTTTACTTTTTTTTTTGCCGGGTTATTACATTCTTCCATCCTTTAAGAAATTTCATCCTCGAAATTCGTTATCTAATATTTTATTTCCATAATTCTACGATTTACTATACCTCATACCATTGAGTAAATATATCTCCCAAATAAATTTTTGCATCATCATCTTCAACATAAATTCATACTTGCCCCCTTGGCTTTATCTGTCTCATCGAGGACCATCGTATAGCCACGTACTCGTCCACCTCTACCTAGTGGTATTTGCTGGTTTCCCCCGATACCATAACCTCTGAAATCAACTAACCTAACCAACAAGTTCAAATTTTAAGTTCTAATTTCTCTGCTCGGAAACATCACCATCGATGGATTTATAATGATTTTATGAAGGTAGCTACTTCTTCAGAAAAACACAGAAGACCATCAAAAGATTTCTACCCCCAAGTTTACGAAATACAACTCAGAATTCCTAACGGTATTGTAAAAACCCCAAAAAGAGATATAAAAGATTAATAGAATAATTTCAAAAATAAAAAAAAATAAAATAAAAATAAAAAATAAAAAAATTTTAAATTAAAATTAAAATTAAAAAAAATTAAATAAAAAATATATTAATTAATTAATTAATTAAACGAATTTTAAAAAAAATTAATTAATTAAAATTAATTAAATATTATTATTATTATTATTATTATTATTATTATTATTATTATTATTATCCTCCTGAAGCTTGTTGAAGCTTCAGGAGATTCAAACTTATATATATATAGTAGTATTATTATTATTATTATTCTTCTTCTTCTTCTTTTCTTTTCTTTTCTTCTCTGCAACTCTCTGAACTCTCTTTCTCTCCTCACGTTCTCTCTCCCTCTCTCCTCGATTTCGTGGCGGATTTTCGCCCGATCGAAAATCCGAAGATACCACTGGACTCCATTCGCCGTTGCCATCATTTCTACCGGAGAGGATCGGTGGTAGGAGCGGCGTAGGCATATTCCCTGGGGTAATCCATTTTCCCCTTTTTCTTTAATTTCTTGCAAAATATAAGCCCAATTGACGAACGGACACCACAACGAGAATCTAGGGATGATTCTCTACAAGTCTAGTGAGACGAAATTCTCGTGGGGGTGTCAGGCCAAAATCTCAAATTTGGGGTACGGGGGTTATTAAGGGGCTTATTTTTAATTAATTAGTATTAATTTAGAAATGCTAAAATATTGAGCATTTTGGGTTGAAGTAGGATTTCTGGAATTTAGGATCCGGATGAGCGCCGCGGGTGTAATTTTGAGACCCGCAGGCAAAATCTAGAAAATTTAGTGGGCGTTTTAAATAATAGTTTAAGTATTAATTTGAGGTATATGGGGCCTAAAGAAGGCTAGATGGGTATTATTTTGGAGAAATAGATTAATTAATTTAGGGAAAATGCAAATTACAGGAGTTAAATTTCGGGCGCCAAGGGCGTGAAATTTTGGATTCTAGCGAGACTCTCAGTAAGTCAGGTAAGGGGAATAAATTATAGCAGTGTTTTTAAAATTATTATTTGAATTAATATATGAAAATGAGCATATGATATTTTGTCTGAAAATTATTATGATATAAATATCAGATAAACTGTGTGGCATTTGAGTGATGTTAAATTGTGGTATTTTGGAGTGTAAAATATAACAATAAGTAATTTCTAAGAAAATATTGAGATGAGAATTACTTATGTGATTAGTGAAAAATAATGTAATATGGTATTATTATATGAGTAGAAATGTTTTACCTGGAAAATGGGATTTTCTGAATTATTGATATTGAAAAATAATGAAATGTGGTATTTATTTGTGAGTGAAAATTATTTGCATGAGAAATGAGTATTTTGGGAAAATGTGAAAAATACATGAAATATGATATATGATATTATGAGATGATGAAATATGCACAGAAAATGATGAAAATATTTATATTGAACTGAATTGTGATATACTGGAATATAATTGATGAAATGCCGATACCGCATAATGATTGCGGGTATGTGGTGGTAAACCCTATTGGATGGTTATGATATTCAGCACGGTACCGTTGCGAGTGGTGTTAGTGCAACCACACAGACTCTTGGAGCGTGTGGCGTGACAGTCGACTGTGCCATTGTGTAGGGTTGTTGGGCCCCCTGAGTCCGGATTAGGGTATTAGGCCGGCTAGTCCTACTATAGACGCGATATGTGATATGATATTTGATCTAACCGGGTCGGCCAACCGCGGTTAGATCCAGCCTTCGGGCCGCACAACCTTGACCATGGGGGGAAGCATGGCGTGTATAGAAAGATACTCAGGGTGGCCATGAGTTACAAACGCGATGTTGGTATTTGATACTAAGGATACTCATGAGCCGAAAAGTAAAGTGGAAATGAAAAGTGAAAGAATGATTAAATTGGCTAAAATGAGAAATGAAAGAAAGAATGGAAATTGAGAAATAAAGAATGATAAAATTGAGAAATGGAACAGTGTGAGTTAATAATATAAATAATTAAGGCGAAGTGAAACTCTCCGCCCGAGGGCTTACTGAGTAAGGTGAGTGCCCTGATGGGTATCAGATGTGACCATACCCAGCTACATAACATGTTAGGGCAGAGAGAAGCTACTTGTATGGGCGGGTAATCTTCTCTATTCTTAGGAATTTCGCGGGTAAATATGTGTTGGAAATCATTGAATTTGATAAATGATTTTAAAGCTTATAAAAGCTTGTGTTGTATATCTATATGATTATGTGTATGTGAATATCAGTGTATTTTCTCAAATGAAATGGTGATTTGAAAAGTAAAGTGTATTATAATTGTACTCATTTGGCCACACACTGTAAATAATCTATTCCTTCTTACTGAGATGTGTCTCACCCAAATTATCTAAATTTTTTAGTGGACAGAGATAGGCCAGGTGGTAGAGCTCCGTGATCATAGGGAGCTGGAACCCTGAGATACAGGGTGAGTTTTGACTAGGGAGGTGTGGTTCCCTAGGGTTGTATTATTTTTGGGTATGAAATAGTGTTATGTATTTATGTACGTTGATACTCTGGGTATTGTATTCTGACTGATGTGTATATACTATTTTCCGCTGTTAGGTTGTTTAATAAAATACTTCCCAATGCGGGTCGGATCATATGAATGATAGTAGGATTGTTGACGTGGCCGATTAATGGATTTATGACGTAAATATTTATTATTATAAAAAAAAATTGTACGAAAATCGAGGCATCACAGGTATCTTAATCTACCCATCACTATCCTTATAGCAACTCAATCCTATACTCTGGTATAAATCATCCCTAACCTAATACTCTAATATTTCCATATCCAGGTGATGTGAAATTAATCACACTTCCGGCTGGACATTGTTCTAATACCATAATGTAACGCCTTGAACCATAATCTCGGGTCCAACGCGTTATACCTGATAAAATCCTGATAATCCATAATTCATAATATAGGCAGCGAAAAACATCACCATAATCTACATATAACATAATACTAGAGTTTACTAATTCTAACTATAATCCATAATAAATCATCCATCACCTGCATTTCCATAAATCTACATAACTCACGAAACATTTTAGTATTTTCACAATCATTCCTTACCCAACAGCTTTAAACATACAGACATAAAACTTAAATATTTACATTTCCCAAAATTAAAATAGAAATATACCATTTTCTTTTTCTATTTCCCAATAATGTTATAAAAACCTCGAACTCTCAAAGCTCGATCTTGAGGAAATCCTAAAAAAGATAAATTCATATTCGGGTGAGACACATCTCAGTAAGGGAAGAAACAATAAATTAAAATACTGTGTGACCAACATGAGTCTATATAACAACATAATATTTAACATTTTAAAATCATTAACATAATTTCTGAAATCATTCTATGAACCTAATCAATCACATGCAAAGATTTAACTCACGAGATTGCCCGAGGATAGGGGTAATTATTCGCCCATATAAGTAGTACCCCTCTGCTCTAATATTTAGGCAACCCTAAGGTCACTAATAAAGCATACCAGGACACTCACCTTACTCAGTAAGTCCTCAAGTGTTAGATTGATCTCGTACTCACACCGTTCAACAATAGCTTACCGGCAAAGGTCCTAAGGATAGGGAAATCTACCTGCCCATACAAGTAGGTTCCCTCTGCCTTATTACGTTATGCAGCTACTGCCACATCTGAAACTACTAGAACACTCGCCTTTCTCAGCAAGCCCTCAGGCAAAGAGTACGCCCTGCTCAAATTGTAGCACATTCTACGTACATAAGTACTTCTAATATCATAATACATAATTTTGTTTGCCATTATTCTGCATCTCTCAACTGTTCATGTTTTCATCTTTTACTTTTCATTTCATTTTACTTTATGTGGCTCTTTCCCATTTTACATTGTCCACATTTCAGATTTCATTTCTATTTCATTCATTTCCATTTTCATTTCATACCTAACATCTTTTAGCTGTTTTACTCAACATTTTTCAGTTGTTTTACCCAATATTTTTCAGTTGTCATACATTTACCCAGTATCTTTCAGCTGTTTTACCCAATATTTTTTAGCGATCATACATTTACTCAGCATCTTTCAACTGTTTTACTCAACATTTTTCAGCTGTTTACCTAACATTTTTTAGTTGTTTACATGGTTGCATTAACACACACAAGCAGCATAGTCCATATCATATTTTTTTTCACAATGCATTACTTACTTAACTTGCATCTCATACATTTAACATATATTTGCACAGAATCTCATGTCACACAGTTTAACAATAAAATTCATACATTGCCTGTAAAATAAGCCAACTAACATTTAACGTTTATATACTGAAAATACCTTTCATTTTTTACATAATTATCCTAAAAATATTTTTCCACTTTCATCAATTCATTTTCGCATATACATATCTAATAAACAATTCTAAACTCGAAAAAATATAATTTAAATAATTGACATTTTACCCATACCGAAACATATACACGTATATATAACACAATTTATTTTTTCATTAAATTCATAAAAATTCTGGTTTAATATATATTTTTCCCCTTACCTGATATCTTGAACTACGCTAACAGGGACCCAAAAAAATACCTACGGTGCTCACCCGAACCCTGAATCAAAAATCCTAATTTCATTAAATTGTTTCTAAATAAAATACTATTTAAATATTTCCTAACGCCCTTAAATACTAAATAAATAATTATACCCTTAAATATAGTCAAATTATCAAATTTCTCAAATCTCACTCTCGCTTTAGAGTGGGGTCTAGAAAATCCCAATTGACACTTTACTTATATCAAAATGACGACGATCACGACTAGGACCCCATGGTGGTGCCTGATCGTCGATTAAACAGTAGATTTAACGAGAAATTGAGAAATTAGGAAAAATTTGTCTTACCCCATGAATGGTGGCTACGTCGCTCCCATGACAAATTCGCTCCAGTAGAAATGTCGGTGGCGGAGTTAGGAATCCAACGACACCTTCCGTTTTCTGATCGGTGCTCGTTAGATTGACAAAATCGAGGAGAGAGAGGAGGAGAACAGAGGAGAGTGACGGAGAGTACAATGAGAGAGACCACACAGAGTGTGTGATGAAATAAAACCACTCAAATATGTTTAAATATTTATATTATAATAATATTCCTTTAACATATTTATACACACACACACACACACACACACACATATATATATATATATATAATCTTATATTATAATATAATATATTATATTATTATATTATATTAAATCATTTAATTAGTAATGATAATAATTTAATTAATTCTAATTATTTAATTTTTTTATTTTTATTTTTAATTTTATTTATTTATTTTTATTATTTTATTATTTTATTATTCTTATTTTTATTTTTATTTTTATTTTTTTTGCCGGGTTATTACACTCATCCTTTCAAAAATATTTTTGCACGCGTTTAATTTTTTTCATCTTAGTACATGGTTACTTTTCTAGCAAAAATTCTACCAAAATTTCAGCTGGATGCCATTTGTAATTGAAACATTTTTCCATTTTTACCATGTCCCTGAAACGTTTGCAAGCAATGTAATAATTCAGTCTGAGCATGCAAGAATCTATAATATCTACCAGCAAGCAATTCACATCACTGCATCAATCGTGCAGGAGGCATTCAGATCAAATTGTCACTTGGTTTACAAATCAAATTGAAAGAATATAATCAGAATATAATTATGAAAATATGCAAATAATTATATAATGGTTTCGCCAGAGACGGTCTTAGCTTCGTTAAACTAGAGGTTAGACTTCTAACGCCAAGTTACAGGTATCCGCTATGATATTGAAATCGATAATGAGTATGAAAATATGCAAATGATTATGCAATGGTTTTGTCAGTGACAACCATAGTTTTATTAAACCAGAGGTTAGACTTCCAACGCCAGGTTACGGGTATTCGCTATGATATTGAAATTGATAATGAGTATGAAAATATGTAAATGATTATGCAATGGTTTTGTCAGTGACAACCATAGCTTTGTTAAACCAGAAGTTAGGCTTCTAACACCAGGTTACAGGTATCCGCTATGATGTTGAAACTGATAATGAGCTTGGAAATATGCAAATGATTATGCAATGGTTTCGCCAGTGACAACCATAGCTTCGTTAAACCAAAGGTTAGGCTTCCAATGTCAGGTTACAGGTATCCGCTATGATATTAAAACCGATAATGAGTATGAAAATATGCAAATGATTATGCAATGGTTTCACCAGTAACGACATAGTTTCATTAAACCAGAGGTTAGACTTCCAACGCCAGGTTACGGGTATCTGTTATGATATTGAAACTGATTATGAGTATGAATTATGCAGCATATTAAATATTTTCTATTAAAAAACCCTCCCACTGCTGGTTAATGTATATTTAAATATTTTCTATTAAAAATTAATATAAGATTATTATTTTTAATTAACAATAATCTTGTTGTTAAAGTATATTTACAACATATTACTATAATAACTAATATGTCATAATACATAGTAAAATAATATATAGCCATTTTTAAATATATTTTGAATAAAAATAATAATATTTTTATAATTAGAAACTTAAAAGCTAATTATTTTAATTTTTAATGAAAATTTAATTATTTTCTATTAATTAAAATAATATAATATTATTTACTAATTAACAATAATCTTATTATTAATATATATTTATAACATTTGATTATCATATTAATTTATGTTAAAAATAGTATCTATAACTAAATTAATTTGTTGATTTATTTAATGTTAATTTAAATTTATAGATGATTCTTTTTATTAGTTCCATAATTTAATTATGTTTTATTAATAATTAATAGGTTAATAAATAAGATAAGATTATTATATGTAATTAACAATAATCTTGTTATTAATGTATATTTACAACATATTACTATAATATAAAATTATTATAAAAATGAATATTACTAATTAAATTCAATATACTAATTTATTTAATATTTATTTAAATTAATAAATAGTTCTTGTTCAATCCAGAATTGAATTATAATAACTAATATGTCATAATATATAGTAAAATATTATATAGCCAATTTTAAATATATTTTGAATAAAAATAATCGTATTTTTATAATTAGAAACTTAAAAGCTAATTATTTTAATTTTTAATTAAAATTCAATTATTTTTTACTAATTAAAATAATATACTATTATTTATCAATTAACAATAACCATATTAATTAAATTAGTATTTTTTATATTTAATATTAATTTAAATTAATAAATAATTCTTATTCATCATTACATAATTGAATTAAGTTTCATTAATAATTAATATATTATAATATATAATAAAATAGTATATGATTATCTTCCATCATATAATATATAATTTTTAAAGTTTTAACTATCACACGCAATTTTTATAAATGTTATATCATTCATATAAATTTATCAATATTTCTCAATTATGTTGAACATTATTTGCTTAGAAAAATTATTTGCTTATGTCAAGATTTAGTTTGTAGTTCAAGAACTACTAGTTTAATGTGTGTAATTTACCATACCATTTATCAAGGGTTTTGATTGGTGTTCATGTTGAATCTATTTGATAAACATATTGCATTATTTATTTTTCTTTACTTGATTTTGATTTTTATTGATAAATATATTATAATTAGAATTTTAATAAATGCATTTCAAATTACAAGGATAAAAGTAATCTAATTATTATTTTAATTTAAAAGCATTTGCTAAGTTTAGCATTCTTGAACCTTATTAATATTACATTAGAATATTCATGTTATATTGAATATGATGACTTTTTATTTCCATCAATCTTGAGAATCATGCCAAACAAAAAAATATTTTCATGAGATAGTAATTTTATTTTTCAGGTATAATATTCTTAGCATGCCAAACGTATTGCATTTTATTTTTCGGGTATAATTTTATTTTATATGAACACATTCAAAATAAACTAAGCCAAATCCCACATAAATGTTTAGTCAATACACAATGTAAATTTCACATACAAATTTTGGCATAAATACAACATAGGAATTTCAGCATACATAGGCATACATAAAACATACTAAAAAGTAAATTTCACATAATATATAACGAAATTAACCAAGAAAAACTCTAACCTTAAATTTCAGCGTTCCTAAACGAAACCTCCAAACAACGAATTTAAAGAGTTACGTAGTAACTTATAAGGCACACTAAATCTTTTATCAATCCAACTAACAAAATTTTGAATCAAAAATATGAATTTTAATTTTATAAATAGAGAGCAAATGGTGGAAATCCACTTACCCCATCTCCTCTGTTTATATAGGTACTCCTCAAGCAGCCTCCCGACGAGCAACGGTCACCTGCAACACGTCCAGCCTTTGCGCTCTGCCTCAACGATGGTCACCTGTACCTACACCTGCTCCTCTCCGTCTCTCTGCAATGTCAGGCTGCTCTTTATTCGTGCACAAAAGGAAGAAGAAAGGGTTGTGAAAACAATGACGAATGGAGAAGCCAATTAGTATTTCGAAGCAAATCTCGCTGGATGAATCAGTGAGATTTGCCACACGTCCAATGCCAGATGGTTAAGCGATTAGTGTTCCGAAGCAAATCTCGCTGGATAAACCAGCGAGATTTGCTACGCATCCAAATCAGCCTCATTCATGCACAGTAAATCTCGCTACTTGGTCTAGTGAGATTTGTTTAAATCTCATTAAACCAAGTAGCGAGATTACGTCAGAATCATTCTGGGAAATACTTCCAAAATAGGGTATTATTTAATATATATATTTAAAAAAAAAAGATAAATCAGGAAAAAACTCCACTGTACTTGCCTACATTAAGTTTAGCATGCATTTTAATTGTTGTACATACCATCTTAATTTATTTACACAAATATTAAATTGTCATTCTTGATTAAAATTATCTTATAGACTACAAACGGAAGGATGCATTCCATGTTCCCTTAGCAACTTTGCATACCATACATTCCTAAGGTACGAGATCGACAAGCTTTGCCGATGAGATATTCCTTATATACTGCTAGTCCACTTCATTTATTAATGTTGTCAGGATAAGAGGTAACATGTTTATATTGATTAATGTTTCTATATGTTATCTCTTTTGCAGTTTGTATGCCTTATGCAAAAAATATATGCCAACAACTACTATGCATATGCTTCATGGGGGTCCAAACCTGGCTTGCACGTGTCCCACTATTTTTCCCCCCACATATTAGAGTAGCATCTCTGTTGTGATATGGATCGTATAATGAAGATACACAGCGGAATAAATGACAACAAGTAAATGTAAATAACACTCACGTAACTAGAATAAGATCAACACAAAAATTTTACGTGGTTTGGAAAAACCTACATCCACGGAAGTAATGACACACAAATTTCACTAAGGAAATCAAAATGTACACAATACACTTCTCTAATGATCATCTCTCTTCTCAAAATATTCCCAGATGACATATATAGAAGTTCATTGGAGGTTTCCCCCCATTTTCCCAACCACTCAATGTTCAAAAATTCAAAATTCAGAAAAACTGTAGCAGCCCGGACGCCTCTCGTTGACGAATATAGGGCCTCGTCGACGAGACCAGGATGTTGACTCTATGAGTCCAATCTTATTTTGATAATGACAAATCACTTGATATTTGATCTGTGCATTGAGATTGTGAATATGAACAATATTTAGCATGCACGGAAGGTTAGAAAGTCATGGAAGCCATGAGGATTAAAGGATATACAACTTGACACAATCCATGGAACTAAAAGAGTAGAAGAATGAAGATGTAAGCGTCAAGTTCAAGATCGTCGTGGGAATGGGTATTTAGAATTGATGTATGTGCATACTTTATATGATATAACTAAAAGCTCAAAATATATACACATGCATCTCCTAAAAACCTTCTAGGGTTAAATATGGATTTGGAGAACTTATTTTTAAACCCTAGAAAATGTTTTATAAGAGGTTAAAGCAAGTGAGCTCAAATGATTTTTGAAAATAAAATAAAAAAACTGAAGTTGGATTGCCCAAATGACTGAGGATTACCCTCAGAAGTCTAAAGAGGCAACTTCAGACGACTGAAGTTTTACTTCAAACGTCTGAAGAATTTCCTCAAAAGACTGAAGAATTAGTTCAGTCATCTGAAGAATTAATTTTGAAGCACTAAACAGGTAGAATACCTTTAGACGCCTGAACCTTCAGTTCAGTCATCTGAGTTGGGACTTCAAAAGACTGAACCCATAGTTCAGTTGTCTAACCCTGTGTTCAGACTATAATTTTTAGTGCTTTAAGGAACATCAGACGTCTGAACCCGAATCTTCAGCGTATGAACTAGCGGGAAGTTTTAAAAATCTAATCTTTAGCGAGAGAACATGCGAGTTATACACTTGATCAAATTGATCCAAGGTTAGGACTTATCCTAAGGCCGAGATTACCTATATAATCAAGCTCTAAACTCTAATGCCAAAACTTTTGGAATAGAATTGGGAGCCTTGAATGTATACACATCTCTGAACATTGTTGAACTTATTGCTAAGCTCTTGTCTGCAATTTCAAAGCGTTTACATCATATTAAAGCTTGGGCTACGTTGATTTTCAAAAGGGTTTCCAGCAACTATTATGCAAACAACTTTGGTATTGAGGTTTGGTGATCAAACTAAGTGTTTGCTTGTTCTCAAAGAGTTTTTCATCTCACAAACTTATCATTGAATTTCATTTTGAGAAGTTGATCTTCAGTTATTATCTCTATATATATTTTTTTGGAAGATCACTACCCGAGAAAAGCTTTTGTTTAAAACTAAAATCTTAAAGAAATTTTTAAATATATCTTCATTCAAAGGGTTGCTATTTGATTAGTGTAAGAAGTATTAATAGCAAGAATGTAGATCTGTGCATTATCAAAGATTATTTTTGAAAGGATCTTGTTTTCTAATCTTGCTTAAAGTATTCTGAAATCAAGTCATATGTTTCTCTAAAGCATTTATTTATAAAATCATTTTTGGGAGATATTGACTTAAAGGATTGATTTGTAAAGCATATCATTCATATAACGATATCATTGTTACATACATACTGAACTTCAAGTTTTATCATATGAATATGTGTTAGGTTTTCCATTGTACTTATTAGCTTTGTTAGAAGCAATATTGAGTTTTGTAGATTTGAAATTTTATATTGTAATCACGGTTCGGGTTGTGAACCGGATGAAGAGAAAGTTGTGCCTCTTGTAAGCAGCGGATTGTAAGGGAAGCTCTGTCTCGATTAAAGGAGCAGGGATTTAGTGGAATCCACTCAAGGCGAGGACGTAGGTCGGGTTTGCTGAATCTCGTAAAATTGTGTTTGCCTTCTCTCTTCCCTTATCTTTTTAATTTCCACTTGCATTTATTATCATCTTTTGCATGGTTGTAAGTTGATTTATATTATACACACTTGATAATTAATTGGGTAAAATATAATTTATTGAGATAATAATTTGAATTAATTTCAAGCCCCTGCAATTAATTTGTTAAATATTGAAATGGAGATTAAGTGGTAAAATAAACTTAAAGATTTTTAAAATACTCAATTCACCCATCTCTTGGGATTACACTTGAATTAACACAAGAGGACCCTTCGTCGACAAATACAGGACTCTCATCGACGATGCCAGAAATCAGAAAATTCCTGCTTTCGGTAATTGTTCAAGGACGATGTTGACTCTATGAGTTTGACACTGTTTTGATTATGATAAAACCAATGTTTCTCACTTGTGCACTGAGTTTCTTGAACAGGTCTATCCTTAGCATGTACTATTGGTAGGAACTCAAGCAAGTCATACGGACTATGAAGATCAAGCTTCATTGATGGTACTTGGAGAAGCAAAAGGAATGAAGACCTATTTTCAATTGTATTTGCATTCATTTTTATATTGATTTGTAATAATTTATATTGGTCTGTAATAATCTCTGCATGTCATGCATGTAGGTGATTATAAGCTCAACAAGACTATAGTTTGACCATAGGGTACCGAATGACCTTAGGGCAAGGTCGATCGACGCCAAATTTTTGGGACTATCTCGAAACGACCTTAGTAAGACCATAGTGTTGACCCCATGGGTCACACCCAGTTTTGATAATGACAAATACTCTTGGTATTTAACGTTTTCCAAGTTTGTGTGTAGGACCATATTAGGAAGATCAAATTGATGGCACATGAAAGCAAAGTATGAAGACCTTGAAGACTTTAATTTGTATTGTCAAATCAATGATTGTAATATGGGCCTGTAATAGTAACTACGTATATAGTCTGTAATAATCTCTACATGTCATGCATGTAGGTTTCTGTAAACTCAGAAATGCCATAGATTGACCATAGAGACCGAATAACCTTAGGGGGTCGACCGACGCCAGCTTTTTGGGCGTACTTGAAAAGACCCTAGGTTCCTACACATTGTGCACAAAGTCCCCATAATCACTTACATTATCAGGGGAAAGAATTGAAATAAAATTGTACAAAATAGGGTAGTACGTAATAGGTCGGGTGACCGAACCTCAGGAGTTCAAAACTCCTCGGGCGCCCGAACTGCTGGAAAGTCAACAGTTTGACCAGGCTTCAAGCGACCAAACCCAAAATGACCATATTGCCCTCAGGCGCCCGAACCCTTAGAAGTTTACTTTTCACCAACCCGGGAGACCGAACCTTCACTTTCAAATTAGACCCCGGGCGACCGAACCTATTTAAAGATCTTTTATGACTGTGTTTGTTCGAGTGACCGAACCAGGGTTCAGCCACTTGAATCTCGCCGGGTTAAAATTAATTTAACTAAGGTAAAAATGGGATAAGTTGGGTTAATTGTGTTTAAACCATTTGAAACTTTTCTAAGAATACCCAATAGGTCCTAAACGGTTATATTTTTGACCTAGCCTATAAATATGGGTTCATTTGTGTGGATTAAGATGAGATCAAGAAAAATCATTAGCCAAAATTTTGTCAAACCCAAAATCCCATTTTGCCTATAATACTTCCAAACACTCTCACACTTTCATTCCATTGTTTAATCTTAGCTTTGTGAGAGCTTTTGCTTGGGTTACTAATTAGTAGAGGTCGCTAATACTCCCATTTTCTTGTGTGATTGAGATATTATTTTTGGGGTGTTTAGCTTAGGTTATCCCACAGATTTTCATACTATAAATCTTGTGTTGGGATAACCTAATAAGCTTAGGATATTTGCATTGTTATTCCAAGTGTCCAATAACTTTGTTTTTGGTTGTGCCAAAACATTTTCAAACAAGCAAAATATTTTCAAACTAGTAGTATGCCTATTTCATTGAAGAAAATCTTTTTGAACTAATTTGAATATCTGATTGATATATTTGGAATAGTGATTTGCTATTGATTTGTGCTTTGCTTAAATTCCAAGGTATTGCTTGTTTAGAACACTCTTGAACATTATTGTGATCATATCTTGTTGAGTGTTATTTGCACACATATACACATCACTGAGCTTACATTTACCTACATTGTTGATGTGTGATTGATTGAGTATACTGCGCATATTGAGTACATATTTGCTTTACATGAAAGCACAATCTTTGTACCAACTTGATTGAGGAAAATTCTGTTGTATTTCCAGGCACGGGCTTGAAGAGGGAGACTAACCCTTTGAAATAGTCCCGAATTGGCTTAGACCCGGTTAGGAAAGTTAGGTGCACCATCCTGTTAAGGTGTAGGTTGAGGTTAGCCCCAATAATTGACCTGGTTGTAAACGTTGAGGTCAACCCTATGCTAATTGATTTGATTGTATTAGGTGCTGCTCCACCCTTTAAGTGAGCCTTTAGTGGAATCCTTGGGCTTGCGAGCTAGAGGCGGGGACGTAGGCACAGTTGGCCGAACCCCAATAACATATCGTGTGTGCATTGTTTATATTTCCACAATTTACATTTCCACACATGTATGTTATAGTGTGAATGTTGCGTATGATTTAATTTCCATGTTATATTTATTTGTGCATATTGGAACTACATAGAGAGACCCTGGGTTGTGAATGTACTGCTACTATTTAGATTAACCTAGGAGATAAATTTTTAAATTTCCAATTCACCCCCCCTATTGAGAATACACTAAAGCTAACAATTGGTATCAGAGCCTCGTTGCACTTGGCTTAATAACTTTTGTAAAATATCGAAATGGCTCTCATTGGTGTATCCCCATTTGGAGAGGGATAGTCACCTTATAGGCCTCCTGTATTTTGTGGTGTCGATTACTCCACCTGAAAAATTAGAATGAGCATTTTTATAAAATCAATGGATTGGATGGCTTAACGGGTGATTTTTAATGGGATTCGTATGCCCTTGAATGAAAATGATATTAGGTTAATGATTACGCACTGAAACTGCGTAATTGGACGTTTAACCCGAGCTTTATGGTTTATATTTTTAATTAAATGTCCAAAATTGTCTAATATTTTAATAATGTGCCAAAATCATCATTCTTGAACTTTATTGCACAATTTATGAAGTTTTGGTAATTTTTTGTCGCAGGAAAATTCCCGGGAACCAAAACCAACACCTGTTCGTATTTCATGCATAACTTTTCTGTCCAAGCTCTGATTGAGATGATTCAAATTTCTGGAGAAAGAGGAAAGGATCATCTACAACTTTCATGTTTTGAGTTTTATGAGATACGGGCTCCAAAAGAGCAGAATTTGCGATGAACAGAGAATAAAAAAAATAAAAAAAATCAAGTTGACGGGTCAACCCTTTCCCATCCGGGTCAATCCTTTCCATCCGGGTCTAGGGCACCCAGTGCCTCCTATTTAAGCTCCTCTATTTCTTCCCCCTAGGTAGGCAGCCCCCATGGCTCCCCATTCTCCTCTTCTCCTTCTTCTTCTTCTTCTTTAGTTTGTTTTTTTTGTTCTTTTCAATTCTGCTTCTCTCCCCTTGTCTCTCTTCCTTCCCTTTGTCTTTCCTCCCTCACTCTCCCCCTTTCCTCTGTTTCTCTTGGCCTCCTCTGCCCTCTTGCAGTACGGCCAGCCTCCTCCACCATCTTCAGCAGTCCCCAAGCACAGCAGAACACTAGCCGACTCCATAGCAGGACCACCAAAGCACAGCAGCAACTTCTCTAGCACAGCAGCAACTTCACGGCTCCGTGGATTTGTTTCTCTCTCTCTCTTTTCCTTTCTTTCTTTCTTTTATTTACTTTTCTTTGAATCTTGGAATATCGAAGAAAGTTTAGTTTTTTTTAATGTTATTGGAGTTTTCTTTCTTTTTGTTTAAGTTGAGTAATATTGAGTATTTCATTATTGTTAAATTAATCTCTTTATTTATCTAATTGATAGTTATTTTAATTTAGCATTCTTAATTAAATTCAGATATTTTTTTGTCGAAATTCGATTTAGTTAGGGTCTATGATTAGTAAAGGTTGTGTTTTTATTGTGTTCCGTTATTGTTTATGTCTTTTAAATTTCCGTTGAGTTCATGTTTACATTTAAATTGTGAGTCTTGATTTGATCTCTTAATTGTGCTAAAGGTTCGATTTTTAGTAGGTTTGGTTTTTTTTTTAGTGTGTATCTAATTTAGTTTCCATTGTGTGTTTTTAATTCCATGTTCTAGGTTGCCATTTTTAATTAACGCGTGTCCCAATGTTTCCTTGAGTAGATTAGAGTTTCCGTTTTTGCTCTCAATTTCATTGCATGCTAGGTTTAGAGTTTTGTTTGTTTCGTGTTTAAATTGTGATTGTGGTTGCGTATTTTTAATTCCATAGGTTTCCATTTTTAGTTAGTATGCTCTAGTGTTTCCTTAAGTAGATTAGGGTTTTATTATTGTTATTTAATTCTGTGCGTGCTAGTTTTAGGACTTTAATTTGTGTTTTCATTTAAGTTTCCACAATCTTGAAAACCCGAATCTGAACCGAGTTCAGTGCATTTTTATTTTTGATTGGAGGAACGTCAAATCTGAGATTAAAACGCATTCCCTGAGGAGACGATCTAACCCTTGGGCTTAGTATTACACGACAGAACTCCTATACTTGGGATAGCTCTCGAGCTGCTCATTTTTCGAGTGAGTCAGTTAATGCATGCGAATTCATATGCCATGGACATGTTATATCTTGCATTAGATTCTGATATGTTTGTTGAGTTTGTGGCATGTCGGACTGCAAAGGATATCTGGGATGAACTTGAAAGGAAATATGGAGAGTCACAAGAGAATGAGACCACCACTCAAGGAGTGGTAAATGATAAGGAAATTGCTTTATTAGACGTTGAGGTATATGATTCTATCTCTACCTCTGTTGATGATTCTTGTGTTGAATGCTATGATATATCATATGCTGAATCATCTATTGAATATAATGACAATTCTGTTGATAATATGTGTGATGATTCTTGTGAAAAATATTACAATATGTTGTATGATGAATCATCTGGCATTCCTTGTGTGTTGGAATTGATGTGGTCCCAAGAGGGGAGGGGGTGAAATGGGTTTTAAAATATTTTTCCCTAATTTAAACATTTCACTGATTCATCACGTATCATATCCCATTCAACATATACACGTGTATGTAATATGATTTTAACATTGAAAGCAAACATACACGTGCGCAGTATATCTTTTTTAAATCAAATGTGTGTATGCAAATAATTAAGACATTAAACAAATATTCATACACATGCTGAAATTAAAGTGTAGGAATTTAAATAAAATAGAGAGAGCGACACCAGATTTGTTATCAAGGTTTGGCCAAACTAGCCTACATCCCCGCCTTGGGCATACCCCCCAAGGATTCGACTATACCTGCTCACTTAATCGGGCAGAGCAAAAGGCTTTTACATCCTCTCCTTACGGGGCGAGGAAAACCCCAACTCAATTACTAGGCTGAGCCGAACTAGTCTCACTTACGGGGTTGAGACTCCCCAGTTCAATTCCAGGTTGAACAGAACCGATCTCATTTACGGGGCTAAGACTCCTCAGTTTAATTAACAGGTTGAACCCAACTGTTACAATAAAATCATTTTGTACATAAAATATGCTTCTGAAATACAAGCAGAGATGTACACAATAAAGCTCAAACAAATGCACTCTCTAATGATATGAAATGTGCTCAGTAGAGTAAGGGTGTTTTTCTAAACATGATATTTTCAATCTTTGAAAAGTACTGTATATGATATGCTCAACAAAGATTTGGACTCTAATAAAATATTCTCCCAAATATATTTTTCAACAAAGGATTGGAGAACTCAGGGTTTTGATTTTTCAAATGATTCTTGAAAGATAAAAGTTTTCTATGAAAGCATAAATGTAAGAAGTAAATGCCCAAATAAAATGTTCTCATTCAAAATTATTTTCAAAAGTAGAGAGTGAAAGAGAGTATGAGAGATTAACACATTTTGCCCCAAAGAGAAAGATTTTGAATTAAAAACAGTTTAGGGGAACTTTGATTAACAAAATAATTTGAGAGGATTTTGGAAGTTAATCAAAGTTGCTAATCTGGAGTAATGTGGGGGCATTTATAGATTTTCAAAAAATTATGACCGTTGGGGACACACTCGGTATTTTGAAAAAGATTAATTAAAAATTAATGACGTTTAAGCCCTTAAAATATTTCCAACCCAAGAAGTTTCGGGTGACTGAACTTTAGCTCGGTCGCCCGAATAGACTCAGCTAAAAAAACCATTTTAAAGAGTTCATTCGTCTGAGTCTACGTTCGGTAGGTTGAACCAAAGTCAGAAACATTTGGTGCACGGTTCGGTTGCCCGACTCAAAGTTCAGTTAAGTGAGCTGACTAATTCGGTCGCCCGAGCCCAATTTGAACGTGTCATTCGGTCGCTTCAGTAGTTGAAAAGCGCTCTGACATAGGTTCGGGTGCTTGGGGATGATACGCTTAAAACGAGTTCGGGTGCCCGAACACAAAGTCAAAATGTTGACTAGTTTTGGTCGCCCGAGCCGTTTTACAGGGCCAAGGTTCGGTCGCCCGAACCCTCTTATCTTTTCCCATTAAGTGTATTTTAGCCTTATTTTGATTCCCCAAATTATGATAAGTGATGTAGGGGACTTGTGTCCCTAAGGTCATTCTACGGTCATCTGAGCATTCAAAACATATCATGCAAGATGTACGCATTATTATAGACCAAATAATAAAAATAAATGTAATACAAATTAAATAAATAAATGTCTTATTCTTCCTTTTGCCCTTCAAGCCTCCATGGAATACGCTTGATAATATGATCTTTATGTTCCTCCAGGCTTCCATGTCCTTTACCTCATGCGTGTGCTGAATCATGAACCTGTTAAAAAACACTAAGTGCACACATGAGATACTTGTGTTTTGTTAGCATCAAAACAGGGATCAGACTCAAAAAGTCAACATTGTGAAAATACTGTTGTTATTGCATGCAATGATTTGTATAATTTGTAAGATATATCTTATGATGTATCATGTGATAAACTAAATGTTAAAAGCATGCCCTCGTATGGAAAACTAGAAAAGGCTTCATTTAATCTTCATAAGTTTCTAGTTAGATTATCTAAGCAGGAAATTGGGGTGAAAAATGAAAAAGAAGAAATAGATAACTATTCTAGAACTACACTTAAAGTTATCAATGAAAAAAATAATCATAATAAATCCTTAAAGATTAAAAATAAAAATATTTTCAAAAAGGATTTAGGATCATCATATAATTCCCACTATCATGCCTCAACAAGTAAGCATAAGATTTGTAAGCATAACCACTCACGTATTTACAAAACCTGCTTACATTATAAAAGAAAAGGGCACAGCGGTTTTAATTGTTTAGTTGGAGGTGTCGGAGGCTTAGAAAAGGAAATGAAATAGATAATCATGAAAGCCAACCTCGCAGGACTTAAGGAAAAACATATTTAAATCGAAATCTTTTTTTAGTTAATCTTTCCTTAGTTTCTAGGTTTAGGAGGTTGTGATGACTGTAGGTTTGAGAAGTGATTGTTGCTTAAAATGAAATTCTTTGTATACACCCTCATTGAACTATCTTGGTATACTAAGACACTTTATCCACTTCCAAATGGACATGACATCTATGCCTAGTACTTAATTCCAAATGCTTAATGCATACTTGAATGTATTATTCTTAAGTTTAAGCATATTGTTGTCCATTGCACATAAATGAGCTTTAGGGTTCCATCCTATTCTGTATATCCTTAACCCTAATCTCATTAGTCAAAACCTAGTCATCACTCTAGGTATAAGCAATGAAAATAAATTCCATATCTATCTTGTGCTAATAATAAGACATCCCTCTCACAATCAAAATTAGAGGCATCCACTAGGGGACTCGCATTTTATTGATAAATCAAATTATTCCCTTTGAGGTTAATATTAAAATCCTTTAATCTTGTTTCACTTATCTACTTGTATCCTTGCTTTAGATTGTAATTATATTTATAGGATACTTTCCATTCTCCGAAGAGCATTGTTCAAGAAAATTTAAATACTCATAAATGCTGTTTACCTAAGCGATTGGACACATCCACTTCCATGAAAACATCTTGAGTCATGTCCACTCATATTGAATACTCTTCAAACATAACAGAAATTATAATCTTTAAGAGTATTTAATCTACTTCACATGCATAAGCTCTCAAAACGTTAAGTTATATCCTTTAGAGCTTCATATACTTAGAGATGTGTTGAATGACTAAAATTATTTGCACTAGGTTTTAGATCTAGATTATGAAATGAAGTTTGAAAGAAACCTATGCATGATTAGTTAAATTTAAAAGCCATCCTAACTCATGCCTCTCACATTTTGAAGATGATAAGAAAAGAGGCAGTTTTAGGCTTATCACACTTAAGCCAATATATGTTGTGACATTTTGGTCCAATAAGCCTAAAGCGCTCACACCAAGATTAAACCATTGAAAATCTTACAACTCTTGGCTAAAGAAAGTAGAAAATGAGAAAGACATTAAATGAGTTGAGTGCATAATTCAGGCGGAGCTTTTACTCTTTATATATATATAAATTAAAATGCTCTCTTGATATCATACCTTTTATGCTCATATGCCTTTATGAAATCAGCATTGTTGTCCACTATCCATATTGTACTGAATGATTGAATTTCTTTAATGGATAGATTATATTTTATGAATTGTTGACTATACTACCTGATTGCATGCTTAGTTTAGAATGCCTCCTACATGGCGGATTCAATTGATGTGAATTGCATGCTGGTAGTGGATTATAGGTTCTCGTGTGCCTTGAACTTAATTATAAATTGCTTGATTGAACCTATCTGGTACAGGTTTTATGGGAAAATGTCCGATTTACAGATGGCTGCAAAATTGCTTGATTGAACCTATCAGGTACAGATTTTATGGGAAAATGTTCGATTTACAGGCAGCATGCTGCCGAAATTTCAACAGGAATTTTCCCAAATAAAACCTTGTACTAAAGATGATTATGATAAAATTAATGTTAAAACATTTTTGAAAGGATGAGTGAAACCAAATAGAAAATTAAAATTCATCCTTGCATAATCATTGAATAATTAGGGGAGCCCAGCTCCATCCCTATAGAAAGAACTTAAAGAATCTATATGCATCACTTTCATCTATTGAAATATTGAGGCTCTTCCGAAAATCCCTGAACATTATATCCTGCACTCGAGATTCTATAATTTGATATGGAATGTTCTTGGGTTATGAACATTATTGCATGCCTTAATATATATATATATATATTCTCTGATGCATCTGTGGTCTATAGGGACAACTATATTGATAGGGATAAATAGAGTTGATTAATATTCAATATAGTTGATTTTAAATATTTGGATTGATAGCTTATACTACTAAGCATATTGAAAATAGTCTTTAACTGGTATAAGCAGCTTATTGTATCTAAGCATGAATTCCAAACGATAGGGAGAGTATCTAGAATTAAAATGTCTATCATATTATGCTCACAAACTTTTTAGCTTAGATATGGTGTTGAATCAAGTGTGGCATATGCTTGAATGAAAAGTAATTATTGAAAATCATAATTTGAAATATATTGATTTGCCACAATCATTTGATTTTGTCATATGATCCTTGCTTTAAATTGTTTGGCATCTTTAGGATCATTGTGGTTTTGGTTTTCTGGTTATGTTAGGAATGTACTTAAATGCTAAAACTAGAAAAATGTTGTTTGCTTGTTTTAAAATTAAAGTTCCCTTTCAGCAAGCACCCCCAACACTTTTTTGCAAATGTCAAAGGGGATATATATATATATATATATATATATATATCTATTTACATATACTTTTTGGCAAGAACTAATTTCAAAACTAAAACATTTTCTCTTGCCTCATTATTACTATATACATATATATTTTAAAGTCGCTTAACTGGTTCAATACCTACACATCAAAATGCATGCGAACTAGTTAGACTGTTTTTATACTCAAACCTTCTTTTTGGTATCATATGTCGTGTGTTTTAAACTCAAATATTTCATGGGTCTTATGATATACTTCAGTTGCCATGGTTTGTGCATATTTATGATTTAATTTAGTTTTCATGTCATTTAAATCTTTAAATGACCAATTATATTGTTTGTGTGCTTAATTGCTAAATCTGTGTGTGCTCTGAAATGCATGACTATCATATCTCTCACATGATTGATAGTTATATTTATGTTTTGATAATATTAAACTGTTTGAGTTGAATGTTGTGCATAAATTGTTAATTTTAAAACTCCAAACAGGTCATTTTTATACAGGCATCTTTGGGAAAATGTTTAATTTTCAAATGGCATGCTGCCGAAATTTTAAAATTTCCCAAACTTATCTTGTGTATAAATGCGTTATACCCAATGCCCATGGCTATTTATTTTATAGCCCTTTTTGTTGTTTCCAAAAGGGTGAGAAGAGGTAAAAATTGGGTTGAATTGAACTTAAATGAAAAATTATTTGCATTTGGGTTGAATTGAACTTAAATGAAAAATTATTTGCATTGATATACATTATGCATATTGTTAGGGGGAGCCTTTCAAGGCTATACCCACTTTTTGCATAGTGTATTTGTCATCATCAAAAAGGGGGAGATTGTTGACCTCATGGGTCACACCCAGTTTTGATAATGAAAAATACTCTTGGTATTTAACGTTTGCCAAGTTTGTCTGCAGGACCATATTAGCAAGATCAAATTGATGGCATATGAAAGCAAATCATGAAGACCCTGAAGACTTTAATTTGTATTGTTAAATCAATAATTATAATATGGGTCTATAATAGTAACTAGGTATATGGTCTGTAATAATCTCTGCATGTCATGCATGTAGGTTTCTGTAAGCTTAGAAATGTCATAGATTGACCATAGAGACTGAATGACCTTAGGGGGTCGACTGACGCCAGCTTTTTGGGTGTACTTGAAAAGACCCTAGGTTCCTACACATTGTGCACAAAGTCCCCATAATCACTTACATTATTAGGGGGAAAAAATTGAAATAAAATTGTACAAAATAGGGTAAGTATGTAAGAGGTCGGGCGACCGAACCTCGAGAGTTCAAAACTCCTCGGGCGCCCGAACTGCTGGAAAGTCAACAGTTTGACCAGGCTTCGGGTGACCGAACCCAAAATGGCCATATTGCCCTCGGGCACCCAAACCCTTAGAAGGTTACTTTTCACCAACCTGGTCGACTGAACCTTCACGTTCAAATCAAACCCCAGGTTACCGAACCTATAACCGGGCACCCGAATTTACGAAAAAATGTTTCTGAATTTAATTCGGGCTACCGAACTATAACTCAGGTGACCGAACCTATTTAAAGATCTTTTATGACTGTATCTATTCGGGCGACCGAACCAAGGTTCGGCCACCTGAATCTCACCGGGTTAAAATTAATTTAACTGAGGTAAAAATGGGTTAAGTTGGGTTAATTGTATTTAAACCATTTGAAACTTTTTTAAGAATACCCAATAGGTCACAAACAGTTATATTTTTTACCTAGCCTATAAATATGGGTTCATTTGTATGGATTAAGATGAGATCAAGAAAAATCATTAGCCAAAATTTTCTCAATCCCAAAATCCCATTTTACCTATAATACTTCCAAACACTCTCACACTTTCATTCCATTGTTTAATCTTAGCTTTGTGAGAGCTCTTGCTTGGGTTACTAATTAGTAGAGGTTGCTAATACTCCCACTTGCTTGTGTGATTGAGATATTATTTTTGGGGAGTTTAGCTTAGGTTTATCTCACATATTTTCATACTATAAATCTTGTGTTGGGATAACCTAGTAAATATTTGCATTGTTATTGTAAGTGTCTAATAGCTTTGTTTTTGGTTGTGCAAAAATATTTTCAAACAAGAAAAATATTTTCAAACTAGTAGTATGCCTATTTGATTGAAGAAAATCTTCTTGAACTAATTTGAATATCTTATTGATATCTTTGGAATAGTGATTTGCTATTGATTTGTGCTTTACTTAAATTCCAAGGTATTGCTTGTTTAGAATACTCTTGAACATTATTGTGATCATATCTTGTTGAGTGTTATTTGCACACATATACACATCACTAAGCTTACATTTACCTACATTGTTGATGTGTGATTAATTGAGTATACTGCGTGTATTGGGTACATATTTGCTTTACATGAAAGCACAATCACTGTACCAACTTGCCTATATATATCTTCTCATTTGCAAAATTAAGGGCTGATTAGTAAGATCATTGAGCAAAAACTCTCTCAAACTTTCAAAATCCCATTTAGCCCATACTACTTTCATACACTCTATTGCTATTCCCTTGATAGATCAAGTTCCCAAGAGTGTTATTGAGTGTTCTACATTGCTAAAACTCTCCTTGCTTGTTGATTGATTGATTAATTTTCATTGAAAGTTCTTAGCTAGGGTTTTTCCCCTGATTTAAACAATAAATCTTTGAGTGGGAATACCCTTATAGCTAGTGAGTCCTTGCATCTTGATTGCAAGACTCATCAAGCTTGTGGATTTTGATTTGCAAAATATTATTTTACACAAACTTGCATATTATCCTTGATATTGTTTTTGCTAGCTTCAATCCAAAATATCTATTGTTCTTTACATTTAAAATATCCTTGAGATATTTGATTTGGATTGTGTTAAACTTTATTTGATCATTTGTGTGTTGAATATCTTATCTTGAATCAAAGGTTGAGCTCTCACATATACATACACTCACACATCTTAGAGAGTTTACATATTGGATCTCACCTGAGTATCAAATCTATATCATATGTGAGTGCATATTTATTTGTGCTGTATTTTGGTAAATATCTGCTTTACATGAAAGCATAATCACTGTATCGGTTATATTGAGAAAATATTGTTGTATTTTCAGGTGTGGCCTGAGGGGGCGGTAATCTAGCCCGGTAAGGATTGTTTGTAAAAGTTGAGGTCAGCCTTGTGTTAATTGACTTGGTTGTTTAGGTGCTGCTCCACCCGTCAAATGAGTCTTAGTGTAATCTTTGTGTGGGTGTACCAAGGCGGGGACGTAGGCAGGATTGGCCAAACCCCGATATCATATTCGGTGTCACTTTTACATTTCATACATTATATTCTGTTATATGCTTGATTTAATTTCCTTGCTAAATATAGTGCATATCTAATAGACATAGAATTGCATTAAGTTGAGAAATATTGAAATTGCGTTGCATGCTTTAAATATTGGTAAATATTTCATATCTACAGTTTCATACATACTTAGACTGCCCCTAAGTTGTGTAATACTACTGCTAGACTGATTGACCTATGAAGAAATTTTTAAATACCAATTCACCCCCCTCTTGGGATTACAGCAAAGCTAACAAACGAGCTTCAAAACCTTCGTCGACGAACCTATGTTGTTCCCTCGTCAACGAGCATAGGCCCCTCATCGACGAGTCCTACTGTGCTGCCCTCTTCACTTTTTTCCTCCTTCCTTCTTTGCTTATAAAAACAGAAGTATAAGAGCCATAAATAACAATCTCCACCTTGGCGATTATATGCCCTTTAGGAGAATCTCAAAAACATGAACTATTTCTCTTTGAACTTAAAAACACTTGGTTGGATATGTCTCCCTTCTATCATTTGGAGACATGAAGTAAGTCCAAGCAATGCTTGAACTTCTCTGAAGTAACTGATTTGGTCAGAATATCTGCTACATTATCATATGTGTGAACCTTCTCCAACACAAGTTTACCCGAAGCAATCAATTCCTCAACCCTGTGGAACCTCACATCGATGTGCTTGGTCCTAGCATGGTATACCTAATTCTTCGCTAAGTAAATGGAACTCTGACTATCACAATGCAGCATCACACCATCTTGTTGTAATCCTGTGACGCCCCGTTTTTCATACAATTTTTTTTTCAATCAATAATAAATAAATAATCAAATATTCACATGTCATCTATAACATTCACAAATCGGCCACGTCAACAACCCTACTAAAATTCGTATGACCCGACCCGCATTGGGTACCGAGTAAAAAGTCATCTTATTTATAAAACCTAACAGTGGAAGACAGTGTATTTATATCATTCAGAATACAATACCCAGAATATCTACATACACATATATACATCATTATCATAAACTCAAAAATACTCAACACTAGGGGAATTACACCTCCCCTAGTCTAGAAACTCACCTTGTGTATTGGGGTCTCAACTTCCAATGGTCACGGAGCTCTATCGCCTGATCTATCCCTGTTTTCTGAAAAATTTAGATAATTTGGGTGAGACACATATCAGTAAGAAGGAATAAATTATTTACAATGTGTGGTCATATGAGTACAATTATAATACACTTTACTTTTCAAATAATCATTTCACTTGAGAAAATACACTAACAATTAAATTCTCATAGTCATATAGATAAACAACACAAACTTTTATAAGCTTTAAAATCAATTTTCAAATTCAATGATTTCTAGCACATATTTACTCGCGAAGTTCCTGAGAATAGGGAAGATTACCCGTACAGGTAGCTTCCCTCTGTCCTAACACGTTATGCAGCTGGGTATGGCCACATCTGATACCTATTAGGGCACTCACCTTACTTAGTAAGCCCTCAGGCGGAGAGTTTCACTTCACCTCAATTATTTATGTCATTAACTCACACAGTTCATTTCTCATATTTTATCATTCTTTATTTCTCAATTTCCATTCTTTCTTTCATTTCTCATTTTAGCCAATTTTATCATTCTTTTACTTTTCGTTTCCATTTTACTTTCCAGCTCCTGAGTATCCTCGGTATCAAATACCAACATCTCGTTTGTAACTCATGGCCATCCAAAGGATCTTTATATCCACGTCATACTTCCCCCCATGGTCAAGGTTGTGCGGCACGAAAGCTGGATCTAACCGTGGTTGGCTGACCCGGTTAGATCAAAGTATTATATCACATATCGCGTCTGTAGTACGATTGGCCGGCCTATAACCCTGATCCGGACTCAGGGGGCCCAACAACCCTACAAAATCGCTCAGTCGACTACCACACCACACGCTCCAAGAGTCGTGTGGTTGCACTAACACCACTAGCAACGGTACCGTGCTCAATATCATAACCATCCAATAGGGTTTACAACCACATACCCGCAATCATTATGCGGTATTGACATTCCATCAATCATGTTTCAGTATATCACAATTCAGTTCAATATAAATATTCTCATCATTTTCTGTACACATTTCATCATCTCGTAATATCATATATCATATTTCACGTATTTTTCACATTTTCCCAAAATACTCATATCAACAATTTGTACAAACTCATTTCTCATGCAAATAATTTCCACTCACAAATAAATACCACATTTTGTTATTTTCTCAATATCAGAAATTCACAAAATCTCATCTTTCAGGCAAAACATTTCTATTCACATATAAATACCATATTTTATTTTTCACTATTCACATCAATAATTCTCATTTCAATATTTTCTCAAAAATTACTCATCGTTATATTTCACACTCCAAAATATCACAATTTAAAATTACTCAAATGCCACACAATTTATCTGATATTTATATCATAATAATTTCCAGACAAAATACCATAAGCACATTTTCACATATTAATTTAAACAATAATTCTAAAAATACTGCTATAATTTATTCCCCTTACCTGACTTACTGAGAGTCTCGCTAGAACCCCAATCCTACGCCCTTAGCGCCTGAAACTCATATGTTGAAATTCACATTTGTCCTAGATTAATTAATCTATTTCTCCAAAATAATACCCATTTAACCTTTCCTAGGCTCCATATACCTCAAATTAATATTTAAACTATTATTTAATACCCCCCACTTAATTTTCTAAATTTTGTCTACGGTTCCCGAAATTACACTCGCGGCGCTCACCCAGGTCCTAATTCCAAACATTCTACTTCAACTCTAGATGCTCAACATTTTAGTATTTCTAAATTAATCCTAATTAATTAAAAATAAGCCCTTTAATAACCCCCGTACCCAAAATTTGGGGTTTTGCCCACGATGGCCCCACGAGAATTTTATCACGTTAGACTTGTAGAGAATCATCCCTAGATTCTCGTGGTGGTATCCGTTCGTCAATCGGACTTATAATTTGTAAGAAATTAAAGAAAAAAAAGAAAATTGACTTACCCCAGGAAATACGTTTACGTCACTCCTACCACCGATCCACTCCGGTAGAAATGATGGTAGCGGAGAATGGAGTCCAACGGTATCTTTCAATTTTCGATCGGGCAAAAATCTGCCACGAAATCGGGAAAAGAGAGAGAGAGAGAGAGAGAGAGAGAGAGAGAGAGAGATAGAGAGGAGAGAGAGGAGAGAGAGAGAGAGAGAGAGATAGAATGAGAGGAGAAGAAAAGAAATTTAGAGAGAGAGAGAGAGAGAGAGAGACATGAGAATTCACCTGAAGCTTCAGAATATATAATAATAGTAATAATAATAATAATATATTTAATTAATATTAATAATAATATATTTTATTAATAAAAATAATAATAAATTTTAATTATTTTTTTTATTTTTTTAAAATTTGATTAATTAATTAATTAATTTTTTTTTTCTTTTTGGGAATCACTCCATTAATCTTCTATATCCATTTTTGGGATTATTACATTCTCCTCTCCTTATAAAAATTTTGTCCTCGAAATTTGCTATTCCCCTGCTTCCCATCCTTAGCGAAAACACGTCCATTTTTATTAATTACCCTCACTTATGGCAGAGGAATACCATGGTTACAACGAGAGTTCTAGGAGATTACAACTTTTCCAAAACTTTTCCAAAATTCTTCCAAAGCCATTCATATTTCAAAACTAAAAACTCTATCTATCCTACGTTACACTATACAAATAAAAACTACACAATATTATTCTTTTCACTTGATTGACTCAACTCTAAGCTCTACCGAATAAGTGTGGATATCTCTGGCGCATCTGATCCTCTAGTTCCCAAGAAGCTTCCTCAACTACATGATTGCGCCACAAAACTTTCACTAGTGGAATCTTCCTCGTAGGTAGCTCCTGTTCCTTCTAGTCAAGAATCTGCACTGGCACTTCCTCATAAGCTAAAGTGTCTCTCAACTCTAGTGCTTCATAGTTGATCACATGGGAGGGGTCTGGGACGTATTTCCTCAGCATAGCAATGTGGAATACATCATGGATTCTAGACAAGACCGGTGGTAATGCTAACCAATAGGCAACTGGACCCACTCTTTCAAGAATCTCAAATGGTCCAATATACCTAAAGCTCAGCTTACCCTTCCTCCCAAACCTCATAACTCCCTTCATCAGTGCCACCTTCAGGAAAATGTGATCTCCTACGTCAAACTCCAATTCTCGCTGATGAGCATCAACATAACTCTTCTGCCGGCTCTACGCTGTCCTGATCTTGTCTTTGATGAGTTTAACTTTATCCCAAGTCTGCTATATCAGCTCTAACCCCAATACCTGTCTCTTTCCAACCTCATCTCAGTATAACGGGGATCGGCACCTCCTGCCATAAAACGCCTCATACAGTGTCATCCTAATGCTGGCCTGGTAACTGTTGTTATACGCAAACTCAACTAGTGGCAGATACTGCATCTAGCGACCTCCAAACTCCAGCACATATGCTCACAGCATATCTTCCAGAATCTGTATCGTCCTCTTCGTCTGCCTATCTGTCTGAGGGTGAAAGATTGTGCTGAACGACAAATGAGAACCCATGGCCTCTTGCAGACTCTTCCAAAAATGAGATGTGAATCGTGGGTTTCTATCTGAAACTATGGACACTGGGATGCCGTGGAGCCTAACTATCTCCTGGATATATAACTCAGCCAATCTATCCATGGAGTGGCTAACTCTGATCAGTAAAAAGTGGGCAGTCTTCGTTAGTCGATCCACCACTACCTAAATAGCGGCATATCCATGCAATGTCGGCGACAATCCTGTGACGAAATCCATCGCTATATGCTCCCACTTCCACTCAGGAATGTGGAGTGGCTGCAATGATCTCGCCCGATCTCTGGTGCTTAATCTTCACTTGCTGGCACGTCAAATACTAATCCACATACTGGGCTATCTCCCTCTTCATGTTACTCCACCAGAAGGACTCTCGAAGATCCCTGTACATTTTAGTGCTACCTGGATGTACAGTATATAGAAACCGATGCGCTTCCTCCAAGATAACCTTTTTGATCTCAGGGTCGGCAGGAACGCATAACCTGGTACAGAACCTCAAGGCTCCATCATCTGAGATGCTAAAATCTATTTCTTGACCATCTTATACCTTCCTCATAAGCTCTACTAATTCTGCATCATTTCTCTAGGCTACTTTAATTATCTCCTGTAGAGTCGGCTGCAAAACCAAGTCAGCAATAAACGCCTGGTGCTCGCCCTCTACCAGCTCCACACCGAGCCTCTCTAGATCCATCTAGATCAAGTGCTGAATCTCCACCACAGATACAGATGAATCCACTAATTTTCGGCTTAAAGCATCAGCAACCACATTAGCCTTTCCCGGGTGGTAGCTGATAGTGCAGTCGTAATCCTTTATTAGCTCCAGCCATCTCCTCTGCCTCATATTTAATTCCTTCTGCATGAAGAAATATTTTAAGCTCTTATGGTCAGTAAATATCTCACATCTACTCCCATAAAGATAGTGCCTCTAAATCTTCAGTGCGTAAACAACTTCCGCCAACTCCAGATCATGGGTAGGGTAGTTCTTCTCATATTTTTTCAACTGTCGTGAGGCATAGACTATTACTCACCCTCGCTGCATCAACAAGCATCCGAGCCCTTTATGGGATGCATCACTGTAAATTACGAACCCCTCTTCTCCTGAAGGAATCGTCAACACAGATTCAATGATGAGTCACTACTTCAACTCCTAGAAGCCCTGTTCACATTCATCAGACCACTCAAACTTCACTCCCTTCCTGGTTAATCTGGTCAATGGGTCTGACAGTCTAGAAAAGCCCTCAACAAACCTGCGATAATACCCAACCAATCCTAGGAAACTCTTGATCTTGTTCACGCTCTTTAGTCATACCCAGCCTACTACCGCCTCAATCTTACTCGGATCAACAGAAATACCACCCATGGATATAACATGTCCAAGGAAGGTAACCTATTCCAGCCAGAACTTGCACTTCTTGAGCTTTGCATAAAGCTTCTTCTCTCGCAACACTATACTCAGATGCTCCTCATGCTCCTCTGGACTCTTTGAATACACCAGTATATCATCAATAAACACTACCACAAACTAATTCAAATACTGGTAAAAGACCCTATTCATCAAATCCATAAACACTACGGGAGCATTCATCAAACCAAACGACATAACTAGAAATTCATAATGGCTATACCGTGTTCTAAATGTCATCTTCGGAACATCTTCCACCCTGACTTTCACCTGATGATACTCGGAGCGCAAATCTATCTTCGAAAAGATTTGTGTCCCCTGTAACTGATCAAACAAATCATCGATACGCGGGAGCGAGTATTTATTCTTGATAGTCACTTTGTTTATTTCTCGATAGTCGATGCACAACCTCATCGAGCCATCCTTCTTCCTCACAAATAAAACCGGTGTTCCCTAGGGCGACACACTGGGCCGAACAAATCCTTTATCTAATAGTTCCTGCAACTCCTCTTTCAATTCTTTCAGCTCTGCCAGTGCCATTCTATATGACGCCTTCGAAATTAGCGCTGTCCCAGGAACCAGATCAATAACAAACTCTATCTCACGATCAAGAGGTAGTCATGACAAATCCTCAAGGAATACATCAAGAAAATTCCTCACCACTAGGATATCCTCTACCTTTAGCTCCCCTTCTGATACTGCCTTCACGCAGGCTAAATATCCCTGACAACCTTCTAATAGCAATCCACGTGCCTGAATAGCGAATAGTAACTGAGGTGGGGTGCACACACGTGATCCCATGAATCTATACTCCTATCTCTCTGGAGGTCTGAATACTACCACTCTCTGATGGCAATCAATGCTAGCATAGTGGGTAGCTAGCGAATCCATACCCAAGATTATCTCAAACCCATGCATGTCTAAAACTACCAGATTAGCTAACAAAGACCTCCCCTGAATATTCATTGGATAGTCCCTGAGTACCTTTCTACATATCCCTACAGCTCCAATCGACATAGCAATAGACAAACTAATATCTAACTACTGAGGCTCAAACCCATACAACTTTACATAATCCCGGGCAATAAAAGAATGAGTTGCCCCAAAATCAAACAAAACAGTAGCTTTAAATGACAGTATTGAAACCGTACTTGTCACCATATCTCCTGCTGCCTCAGCATCTCCCGACGTCAGTGCATAAACTTGTGCCGGAGCAGTATTCCTCTATTGTCCACCTTGAGATGTCTAGTAACCTCCTCTATACGGTCGAGGAGCAGCCGTTACCGCTAGCGGTACTTGGCTGTTCCTTACAATATGCCCAGGCTGATGGCACTGATAGCAAACAACCTCTCTCGCTCGGCACTCTCCTGGGTGCCTCCTCAAACATTTGGGAAAAGGAGGGGGCATCTGTCTGCCCTGTACTGCTCGATCTCCTCCTCCCTGTTGTCATCCCCCTCTGCTATCATATCTCCTCCACGGCCCTCGACTGGGCCCTACCTAAAAATTAGAAGGCGCGGGCCTCTTCCTCGGGCTCTGGGCTACTCCGCCTCTCTATATGCTTCTCTCAATCACCGTAGTCTTGTCCACTATCTCTGAGAAAGTCCGAGCTCTCAATCTTCTTCTTTCTTCTCCTCTTCTACTTCTCTAGAAAACTTAACCTTTAAGTTTTTTTTTTCCTTTCCTTTATCCTCTTTAACGTTTATCCTACTTTAACCTTATCATATACTTATATATATCCACAATCCTCACATTTCTTAATTTAATTAATTTTCGTAATAATAATTAATTAATTAATAATAATATTTTTTTTAATTAAAAATTTTATTTTTTTATTTTTTTATTTTTTTGGGTCGTTACATTCTCCCCTCCTTAAAAGAATTTTTTCCTCGAAATTCACTAATCAATCTTTTTAAAAAATTCTAAAATTACCTAATCATCATTACACCACAAATTCAATATACTCCACAATTCTAAGTAAGCATATGAATCTAAAATCAAATCAATCTTTAATATAAAATCATACCTGTTCCTGCACCATGAGCAATATCCCTATCAGTCGGAACCATGGTATACACACACGCTGGACCACCACGAGGCAATGGCTCATTCCTCTGGTGCTGATTAGGAGCGGGTGCGCTGTTCGGCAGTCCTCATCAATCTCGGGCCATGTGGCCATATTTGCCGCACCAATAGCACTTAATGTTCCTGGCTAGGCATTCTCCCCAATGCCTCAACTTACAACGAGTACAATAGGGAGGTTACAAATTGCTCTGACATCCTTGATTACCTCTATCAGATCTCTGTCCCCCAACATATTTGTCCGTCTTCCATGAGCCCTGTCTGGCATCATCAGAAAAACTAGGAGGCATAGGCCTCTTCCTCTGCTCTGCTATCTCTGCACTCTTCTGCAGACTCAATTCTGCCACGGTGGCTCTATCCACCAGTTCTGAAAAGTTCTGTACCTTCAGAACTGCCACTTGCTCGTGAATTCTCGATTTCAATCCCCTCTCAAACCACCTAGCCTTCTGAAACTCATCTAGAACCATAAAAGGTACAAAACGAGAGAGCTCCATGAACTTCGCAGCATATTGCTGCATAGTAAGTTGCCCCTGATTTAGCTAAAATAATTCCTCTGCCTTCACAACCCTGGTGGTGGCAAGGAAATACCGATCATAGAAAAGTTCCTTAAATCGACTTAAAGTTATATCCGTGGGCACTGCTCGCTGTTCCTCTAGCAGCTTTACTGCTTGCCACCAGCGCTCGGCCTCCCCTGTTAGCTTAAAGGTAGTGAAGAGAACCTTCTGTGCCTCAGTGCAAGATAACACTACCAATATTTTCTCCATTTCTTGCACCTAGCTCTCTGCTATGAGTGGGTCAACACTGCCCGCAAATGTAGAAGGTTTCAAGCGAGTAAATTGGTCAATCGAACAACCCTGGTTCACAGTTGGGAAGTTCTGTCCTTCAGAGTCTCACCTAATTTCTTCCCGAACCTGCCGAGCTAAACCCTACAGTAGAGTGGAGGTATCGATCTCTCCCACACTAGTGGCTCCTATATCATTTCTCCTCTCTAGCATCAATGTCCTTTCCCCTGGAATCCATCCTGTAGACAGGACAGAAGCGAATTTAGAACCTTCATATCACATTAGATACAGTTATAGAACAACGAATCAGTTTAACATTTAAATCCTCAATTAAAACATCAAACAACCAGTTTATCCCCAAATCAACTTAACTCTCAAGTTCTAATTATGAGTTCTAGTGTCTCTGCTTAGAAACATCACCGTCAACGGATTTACCGTGGTTTTCTAAAACTGGCTAGATTCGGAAACTCACAGAAGTCCATCAAGGGATTTTTGCCACTAAGCTACCAAACAAAACTCAAAATCTCCTATCAACATCCTAATCTACCCATTCCTATTCTTATCCTTATTCGTACCTATACTCTGATATTAATCAATCTTAAAGTTTGCAGAATCTACAACCTAATGCTCTGATATCACAATGTGACGCCCCGAAACCCGCCAAGTGGGGCCCAGGTTCCACGTGTTCCAATCACCTGCATCTGATACTATAATTATCATACACGCAGCGGAACATAAATAAATAATCTCAAATAAAGACCAGAGTTCTATATAACAACCCAAAAACAAATACTACAACATCTAAATATCCACAACCAGTATTTAAAACATAATCCTATACAAATATATAGCTATACATATATCAGTATCTCACAATACCCCTAAAAAGAAACTAGCAAAAATAGTCCCAGCCTAGGCCTTCAAACCCGGTCTCCAGAAGAACCTGAAAAATTGTTAATCCACTAGGGTAAGACACTTCTCAGTAAGGGTGGAATAAATTATAAGAGTGTGTGACAATTGAGTTTTTAATATGTATATCTCAAAATAAACTGCTTCTCATATAGTATCAATAACAACTGAGAAAATATACCATTGATAACATCCCCAACATCTAATATCATACACACATTCAATATGCACAAGTACATAATTTTTATGCAGGCAAAAGTCCCCAAGGACAGGGAAGATTACTTGCCCATACAAGTAAGTTCCCTCTGCTCTAGTACTAAAAACTACCTACCAGAGTACTCACCTTACTCAGTAAGCCCTTAGGTGAAGTATTACCTCGTCGCCAACACACACATCTTTATTATTTTAAATGCGAAGGTTTCCGAGGATCGGGATGTCTACCCGCCCATACAAGTAGCATCCCTTTGCACTAATTCCAAGAAACTACCTAACAGAGCACTCGCCTTTCTCAGCAAGCCCCCGGTGGTATGTTTACCTCGCCGCATGCACACACATGCATTCACAATATGCTATACCATTATTTTTATGCTATAATTAAATTCACATGCGCACAACACATCCACATAGGAATCATGCATCTCATACTTCATCTTCCAATGTGCTTAGTACGTGGTCCACACAGAGCAACTGCGTACATGTCAGTACGTGGCCCACACAGGCACCTATGTACTTCTTATCTACACGTGGCCCACACAGGCACCACTACTGACACAGGGTACATAACATGGCCCACACATGCGACATTATCCACACAAGATATAACGTGGCTCACACAAACACCACTACCCACACAGGGTATATAACATGGCTCACATAAACGCCATTATCCACACAGGATATAACGTGGCCCACGCAAGGTATATAACATGGCCTACACAGGTGCCATAATTCACCAGTATCCAATCCCCATGACTTACCTGTCATACATCAGTAGAACAAGCTCCTCGACCTGCCAATGTCCCACCCCATATAAATGACAATATGACAAGCTCCTCAACCTGCCAACGTCATATCATGATTTACATTTAGGCAATATAACAACCTCCTCATGTCAACGTTATATTGAGATGCATACGAATAACCACACCAATTAGTTCACACAGACGCATCAATGCATTTCCACACATGAATCCAATAGATTAATACATTCCTACACAGTAATCCAACAAATCAATATATTTCCACATAGTATCCCAACAGATCAATACATTTCTACACATGAGTCAAACATAACAATCCATTCCTCATGTCATCATCATTCCAAACAACCCCTCATATAAACCCAAATACCACATAAATTCATATTCAATTTATTAGAAAGTAATTGTTCTCATGCCACACAGTTTTAATATAAGCAATTATCCCCAAATATAACCTTAAACCAAAATCATCATTTTTCCAATAATCAGGCTATTTTGAAAATCATATAGATAAATAATAAATTTCATACACTCGTAAATAACCAGTTCACCTTAATAAAATATTGATATAATTTTATTCCCCCTTACCTGATTCCCTGAACCATGCCTGCATGACTCCCAAATATATACCCGCGGCGCTCACCCGAACCCTAATTCAATCATATCAACTGCAAAAAAATATTATTTTAATATTTCCTAATTTACAATAATTAAATATCAATTAATTTTTAAATAACACATTTATCCTAGTTTTGGAGTTATTCGTATGACGACTCCACAAGAAATTCACTCCACTAGACTTGTAGAGAATCATCCCTAAATTCTCGTGATAGTGTCTGATCGCCCATTTGGCTTAAAATTTAGGAAAAATTAAGACAAAAATGAGAATTTGGCCTATCCCAAAAGATATGCCCACATTACTCTTACGAAAAATTCACTTTGGTAGATATGTCGGCAGCAATAAATGGAGTTTAATGGTATTCTCGGATTTTCAATTGGGAGAGAATCGGTTGCGAAATCGTAAAAAGAAGAGGAATGGAGAGCGTGAGAGAATATATTTAATTTTTTCTTTCTTTCTTTCTCTTTCCTTCCTGTTCTTATCTGCGCGTGAATCTTCTTCTTTCTTCACCTCTTCTACTTCTCCAGAAAACTTAACCTTTAAGTTTTTTTTTTTTTTTCTTTCCTTTATCCTCTTTAACGTTTATCCTACTTTAACCTTATCATATACTTATATGTATATAGATATCCACAATCCTCACATTTCTTAATTTTATTAATTTAATTAATAATAATTAATTAATTAATAATAATATTTTTTAATTAATAATTTTTTTTTATTTTTTTTATTTTTTTATTTTTTTGGGCCGTTACAATTTATGTCATTAACTCACACAGTTCATTTTTCATATTTTATCATTCTTTATTTCTCAATTTCTATTCTTTCTTTCATTTCTCATTTTAGCCAATTTTATCATTCTTTTACTTTTCGTTTCCATTTTACTTTTCGGCTCCTGAGTATCTTCAGTATCAAATACCAACATCTCGTTTGTAACTCATGGCCACCCAAAGGATCTTTATATCCACGTCATGCTTCCCCCCATGGTCAAAGTTATGCAGCCCAAAGGCTAGATCTAATCGCGGTTGGCTGACCCGGTTATATCAAAGTATTATATCACATATCGCGTCTGTAGTACGATTGGCCGGCCTATAACCCTGATCCGGACTCAGGGGGCCCAACAACCCTACAAAATCGCTCAGTCGACTGCCACGCCACAGGCTCCAAGAGTCGTGTGGTTGCACTAACACCACTAGCAACGGTACCGTGCTCAATATCATAACCATCCAATAGGGTTTACAACCACATACCCGTAATCATTATGCGGTATTGACATTCCATCAATCATGTCTCAGTATATCACAATTCAGTTCAATATAAATATTCTCATCATTTTCTGTGCATATTTCATCATCTCGTAATATCATATATCATATTTCACGTATTTTTCACATTTTCTCAAAATACTCATATCACCAATTTGTACAAACTCATTTCTCATGCAAATAATTTCCACTCGCAAATAAATACCACATTTAATTATTTTTCTAATATCAGAAATTTACAAAATCTTATTTTTCAGGCAAAACATTTATATTCACATATAAATATCATATCACATTATTTTTCACTAATCACATCAATAATTCTCATTTCAATATTTTCTCAAAAATTACTCATCGTAATATTTCACACTCCAAAATATCACGATTTAAAATTACTCAAATGTCACACAATTTATCTGATATTTATATCATAATAATTTTCAGACAAAATATCATAAGCACATTTTCACATATTAATTTAAACAGTAATTCTAAAAATATTATTATAATTTATTCCCCTTACCTGACTTACTGAGAGTGTCGCTAGAACCTCAAATCCTACTCCCTTGGCGCCCGAAACTCAAATCCTGAAATTCACATTTTTTCCAAATTAATTAATCTATTTCTCCAAAATAATACCCATTTAACCTTCTCTAAGCTCCATATACCTCAAATTAATATTTAAACTATTATTTAATACCCAAACTTAATTTTCTGAATTTTGCCCGTGAGTTCCAAAATTACACTCACGGTGCTCACCCGGACCCTAAATTCCAAATATTCTACTTCAACTCTAAATGCTCAATATTTTAGTATTTCTAAATTAATCCTAATTAATTAAAAATAAGTCCCTCAATAACCCCCGTAGCCCAAATTTGGGGTTTTGCCCACGACGGCCCCATGAGAATTTCATCCCGCTAGACTTGTAGAGAATCATCCCTAAATTCTTGTGGTGGTGTCTGTTCGTCAATCGGGCTTATAATTTGCAAGAAATTAAAGAAAAAAGAGAAATTGGCTTACCTTAGGAGATACGTTTTCGCCACTCCTACCACCGATCTGCTCCGGTAGAAATAACGAAAGTGGAGAATGGAGTCCAGCGGTATCTTCCAATTTTTGATCAGACGAAAATCCACCATGAAATCGAGAAGAGAGGGAGAGAGAATGAGAGGAGAAGAAAAAAAGTTCAAAGAGAGAGAGAAAGACATGAGATTTCACCTGAAGCTTATATATATTAATATAATAATACTAATAGTAATAATAAAAATAATAATAATATATTTAATTAATATTAATAATAATATATTTATTAATAAAAATAACAATAAATTTTAATTATTTTTTTCTTTTTTTTAAATCCGATTAATTAATTAATTATTTTTTTATTTTTTTATTTTTTTTTTGGAATCACTCCACTAATCTTCTATATCCT